>NW_023593018.1:0-1494 GCF_014839805.1 Manduca sexta
TACTTTGTTTTAATAAATCAATTTCAAATATCTAAACCCAAGAGTGAGGATTAATGACAAAGAAGAAAATCGGAGATATTCTCATTCTTTATAAGTTAAAGATAAGTATTTTACCCCCATACAAAGACTTTTTCTGACTACATGCCTGTAGCTAAGCACATTCGCTTCATACGTTGGAAACATTTGCAACGACACGCAGAATGTTTTGTATAACCACTTAATCGCGCGCGATATGAATTTTAAATGTGGTATGAAAAACTATGTTCCCGTCGCATTCCGTTCGTTCCATTTCGATTCATATCGCATGGAGTAAAGTTGTTGCACCGAATTGTAAATACAACGGTTGCATTGAAATAAAACTATTTTTCGAATTTTATCGCATTCTTATATCATAACTAGCTGACCCGGCAGACGTTGTCCCGTCTTAAGCATAAATTTGCAGCGCACATTCTGTCAAACAATTCACAGTTATATAAAATTAATATTTTCGTTAAGTTTTCTTAAATTTTTTAAATTTCCGCGCAATTTTTTTTTCATAAAAACTTTCTCCTGACTATAACAAACACAACAAAAAAAAATTTGTGAAATCGGTTCAGCAGTTCACGCGTGATGGCGTGACCAAGGGAAATAGGGATTCATTTTTATATATATAGATAAGATTTAATGTTTATTTCTATTAAAGTCAGTTTTCTATTAATGCAGTCCTCTGAAGGACTTTTAGACACTACATATCAGGTGAATTGTTGTTTTTGCCAAATCGTGTAGTTCCGAGGTTATACCTGTGGAAAATGTAAAGGAAATATTTTAAATCCACACGAGAACCGCTCCGTAGTCCCAAATCTTTTACAATACGAGGACATTTCTACACCTTATATCGTGAATGAATTGAAATCTGGTACATTAAATGTGCAATATGTTTATATTTTAACAAGTTGAAATTAAAAGTATCAAGCTTTGTATTAAAAAATATTTTTTATGATTTATATCAAATATAATAAAACCATTAGTTACAGAATGAAAGACTAACTCTTTAAAAACCAACATTTTATAACCATAACAGTGGTGAAGGATCCATGCAACCCGATACCTGTCGACTTTCTTTTATGTAGAATTTCTGTTGTCTAATTATCATCAGAACGATTTGCAGACCACATTAATCCATATTAGTACCTATATGTTGTGTCGGTTTTCTTTCGGAAAAAATCATCTTTCGCCACTGAACCATACCAATACATTCATTCGCTATTTTGAGATATAAGGATTATCTAGGAGCTCATATAGCACAATATTATGAGACTTCTTGTACGTAAGACATGAAATTTTACATAATATCTAGGTCAAGTCCTAAAACTTTCAGCGGGTTTGGCGTCTTTTCATTCTTATATGCAAAGACGAGATTAAATTCCCTTTGTATTTTTCTCATGTATCATGTGTATGAAGCAGTAGTATTAACATGATGTTCTTTTTTATAAAATGAATCAACTTTGAAATCCA
>NW_023593019.1:0-20863 GCF_014839805.1 Manduca sexta
TGTAGAATATAACCATAAATGGATTGTAAAACTTGGTTTGATTTAACTTTATTGTTCTATAAGTTAAATTTTCAGCGAATCTCACAATACATTAAACAATGGCTTGTGATAAAAGTTTCGCTAATATATTCGAAATGAATTTAAATTTGTTGCTAACGATATTATAAATGTAATTCGAATAAAGTAGAGAGAACCTCAAATAGCTGAAAATACAATAGCTAATTTACTAATATCTTGCTTTGACAGCAGTCACTGATTAAATGTTAACTACTGAGGTTAATATTATTTGTTTCTCAAAATGTCATTATACCCTTTGAAATATTACACCAACTTCCAATTTCAGCCAACGTACTTATGCAGCAGGCATATGTTTCATATGCTTTTAACTTCTTATCTATATATATAAAATGAATTGCTGTTCGTTAGTCTCGCTAAAACTCGAGAACGGCTGAACGGATTTATCTTATCTTGGTCTTGAATTATTCGTGTAGGTCTAGGGAAGGTTTAAAAGGTGAGAAAAATTCGAATAATTGCCGGGAAAATCCTCAAAACAGCATTTTTCTATTTCCCATACAAACGTTTTCTAACTAATACGTAGAGTCAAATTGAGCTTTATTGCTATTGTATAAAGTTCACTGTTGTCTAAGCAATGTAGGTGTGTTCCTAACATCAAAGCAGTGTGCGTTGGAGCACAGAATATAATAATGTAATGTCGCGTTCTGAAACTTAACAAAAGTGATATCGCGGACCCGACTAAATTGAACAGTCACAAAATTTAATATATCATTAGTTATTTGGTTGGCTTCACGATATTATTTCTTTTGTTTTACTTTAAAATACATGTTTTCGTTATGGACAATTTTTGAGCTACTTTTGCATATCTATACTTATAATAAATCTGTAGAGAGGTCAATTCTGTACATGAAATATATTTCCAAAATAACTGGGGTGATTAGGAATCGATACTGATGCCAAAAATGCAATTAGTAAAATTTTTGTCTGTCTGTCTGTATAACCGTTATAGAAACAAAACTACTCGACGGATTTTAACTTAACTTGGTACAATTATTTTTCATACTCCTGAGCTGGTTATAGTATACTTTTCATCACGCTACAATTAATAGGAGCATAGCAGTGATGGAAAATGTTGGGAAAACGGGAGAAGTTACTCCATTTTTAAGCTTCCGTCATTTCGTGTGCAACCTTAATGGTTAAAAGTTCCTTCAATTTCACCAGGATCCCATCATCAGACCCTGACCGGACAATCGGACCACCTGCATACCACCATAAATTAAAAAACATCCCGACAAATTGAGCACCTTCTCCATTTTGAAACCCGAAATCCACGCGGGCTAAGCTGCGGGCGGAAGCTAGTATTTTATAAAAGAGTTTAAACCCATAGGTTAACTCTGGAACCAGGCCATAAAACTTTGTAAATCGGCTTCAAGTCTTACAATAAAATTTATTGCACCTAGAGTATAAAGTCTGTAAAAATATTACTTTATTACATCGTTCTGATTCAGAATTCCGGAGTCTGGTAGTGCGATTTATACATCATAAATGCTTAAAATAAGACATCAGCGCTCGGGTTTGGCGCATTGAGCACTTAATGTCCGTCTCGACGAAAATAAAAGCGAACACGTAAAATTTGTTTATTTTACTTATTATTTAATATTAGCACAATATCACTTTAAATGTAATTACTTCGCATTATGAGACTTAACATCTTATGTCTCAGAGTGACAAGCGTAGTCGAGTTCCACGTATTATTTTCTAATTACAATTTCTGGATGGTTTGTTCCTGTTTATAGGCGGTAGTATCGTTTACCATCAGGCGAGTGGCATCCCTGTCTCGTCATTCAAAAAATAATAAAAATCTTGTGAACGTTTTCAAACCCATTACTTACGAATTAAGCAAAATATGCGTAACTGTTTAGTTTTGCGCACTATAAATTGGATCAACGATGTTCAATTAGTAAACCATTTTTAATTTGTTTGTTAGTTATAGAACGTGGAAATAAATCTCTGCAAAATATTATATGCCGAGACAAATAATTACCAGCTGCCGCGTCTGGCGATAGTATACGGGTTATTACCAAGTGCTAGTAGGCGATTGCCGAATTGGCCATTAGCACAGCCTTATAAAACAATTAGTACCTTAGTGTTACATTACACACTTGACACTAATGAGTAAAAGTATACACAGAGGTTGGCTTTGGTCTATCATGCGTTAGTATAGGTATTTCTCGCTCTGATCACCGTTATCGCATACCCTTTAACGAGGAACCATAGCGTAATTAACTTGGTGTTTTGCATTGTTGCGAACACATGTATGTTGTTTCTGAGCATTGTATGTATTTTTCTAACTCTTGTATCTATTTAAAGTTATATTTTCCTACATAAAAAGTAATGTTTGTTCTTAGGTATGGCAGTAGGCTGGTATTTGCATAAAACGAAATGTCAACCGAAGATTCCTTACTGGATGGTGATTATTGGCTGGCCCGTCGCTCTGGGGGTCGTTGCCAGCCTCATCTTCAGCATGGTGGACGGCTACTTCGAGGTGTGGCCCACGGCATTCTACATCAGCATTGGGCATACAGGTACATTCAATATTTATTTATATATCATATTCGATGCACGGATGGAATTTAAGTATTTTATTAAAGTGCATAATATTGATAATATCTCTGTATTATATACTGCCTACTGCGGAGCACAGGCCTCCTCTTCTAATGAGAAGGTTTAGGCCTTAGTCCACTTCGCTGGCCTAGTGCAGGTTGACAGATTTTACATACCTTCGAAATTTTTACGGGGACCTTCTTAGGTATTTAGATTTTCTCGCGATGATTTACTTCACCGTTAATGCTAGCGAAAATTCATAAATAATACACGCATAACTTTTCAGAAAAGTTAGAGGTATATAGCCTTCTTGGGACTTGAACTTCTACCAACTTTATCTCGGCAGTCTATTCCACTCCCAACTAGGCTATCGTCGCTTAAATGAAAATGAAGTACTTCGTAAATTACTAAACTATTAAATCTTATTATGCTAATTAATTCATTAAGTGGCCTATATTTTCTGAAGAATGTAATTGATGGAATTTAATAAATCTGCATTTGCCTTGTAATAATTACAGACACCAAACTTAAATGATAATCTCAGTTAACGTTAGTAGGTACTCGTTATCTAAAAAATAGGACTATAATAATTTATTTAAAATTACATGCGCATGGGTTATGAGGTCTAAACTTCATACTAAAATATAGATAAGATTTCGGTTAGAATTTAAATAAAAATAAATTGATTAAAAGTATTCATTTCAAACTAAGTGTTGCAGTTAACGTAATTTTATTACTTATACATAATTGTATTTAGTTAACTCAAGATTAACTAAATACAATTATATTTAATTTGAGTTTTTATTAAAAGTAACGACATATTAGCTGCTTTAGTAGATAATAACGTAGCTTGTAATGAAGTCTTTAAGTTTCAAATTTATTAAAACGATTTCTTTTAGATTAAGCAGATTATAATCATTGTGCTATTTACATAAACGAATTAACTTGCTGTCCCTCTGAGTTAGAGTATTACTTTCTCATGTAATATTATGTAGGTATCTATTTTTAATCACCTAATTATGAACTACATACGTATAAAGGATAACTAATTTATGAAAATTCTCTTCTGGTGGACATAACATACGAACCATGAACGTAAATAAATATTTCATTGTAAAATTATGCTTAATCGTACTAATAATATAGGGAGGGAAATCTTACTTCTTATTGTTATATTATAAATGCGAAAGTTTGTGAAAATGTTTAAAAATGTTTATTAAAAGTGAACAGATTTAGATGAAATTTTGCACACGCTTAGACCATATCCTGGATTAATCCATAGTAGCCTATTCTGTAAATTTGCTTCCCATCGGAAACGATAGATTTTTAATCAGAATGTTTTGAATAGATGGCGCTGACATCGTGTAGATGCCGCTAGTGCTTAAGGGACTTTTGCAACCGGATAAGCTATTCACGTGGATTAAACTGCGGACAAACCTAGTATTAAATAATGTGTGTTTTATGTAAACGTACCATTACACAATATAGCGCAAAAGTAATAATTTAAAAGCCAAGATTAAATACATACATTAAATTCTGCGGTTGAGGAATAGCCATTTTGTGTGCAAATAGCCTTAGTGTGTTCTTGTGCCGAAATTAATTTGGGAACATACGCGGGCACAGATAAAGACAAAATGTAATTAGGAAGCGTGTTTCCAGAGGTAAATGGAATAAATTAAAAAAGTATCTGTTGTTTATATTTATGTAAAGTGGATTTATGCGCAACGTTCCTGTGTGTCATCCGTCGCCGGCTCGCGTGAGCCTGCCATTACTCTGAATACATTATACATGAGGCACCAGACACTAGAACTAACTGCAGTAATCCGCTTGTGCTGGCTTTCACTTGTTCCTTTTCATGACAACCTAGTAAACCTTTGAATTGGACGTCAGCCAAGGCAATGAATATTGGAATAAACTCTATTTGCAATGTCAATATGAACACACCAAATCTTAATACACTTTGTTGTTAAACTTTGTGGTTTTACAACTCTTGCGAAGTAGAGCAAAACTTGGCACTTCTCACTTGGCAGTGAAAACATTTTCACATGCAAAGATTACTTGAGAAGTATTAAATTCACTTTTTTATGAGTTGCAAGAATTGATGTTCGTCCAAGTTCCTAGTTTAGGAATAAAGTTAATTTTTTATAACTGTATTGATTGAAACAGGTACTTTCGGTTATTTTTGAAGTTTCATTCTACTTACAAGGTCAAGAATATAAATTAACATAAATTTACAAGTTTTAACGTAAAATAAACTTATCAACTAACCATGTTTTGCCATCATAATTGAATGGCGCAAACTCGATCCTGTTAGCAAAACTTTCCATGGGTCAATATGTATCTTCTAAAACATAACGCTTAGTGAACTGATCTAGAAAATAACAGGGGCAATCTCCAGACAGCTACTTATTCTCGGTGACATAAATATAATGGACGTTTATTGGCAGAGAGCTGGACGAAATTTAACGCGACATTTAAGTGTCTGAGACCTTTACCGCACGAGGGTGTCGATCTTAAATATATCACGCCTTTTCCCTTTTCAGAAGCAGGCAGAGGTGTAACATGTCCACATTTCGCCGGCTATGGTCCATGTTGATCAATAGTAATAATTGCGTTTGTTTGCAGCGTGGGGCGCAGCGGTGGCGTGGGTGGCGATATCTTGCTGCAGCGGGTACGGCGGACTGATTAACTCGGCGCTATCGTACCGCGGCCTGCTGCCGCTGAGCAGGCTCACCTACTGCGCCTACCTGATCCACCCCACCATCATGATGTACTCTTCTTTCCTTCTCGATGGCCCTTACCACATGGAAAACTCTTCTGTCGTAAGTCTCTAACTAGATTGATTTTATCCAGTCTTTATGAAGTTCTTTGTATTTAAAATTGTATACGTCTAAAGTACAATAATTACTACATAAAATAGAGATAACATATTTTGTAGAATTTGCTCTTATAAGTAACAGCATAGAATATGTTGAGTCCGTCGAAATCTACTTTCAACGCTGATTAAATAATTTATTCGTATCACAAATAGGGAAACTGCCAACATGAAAGATAAATAAATTTCTATTCGGGCCGTGCGAATTTAGGAGATAAAATTAAACTGCAATCGTATCTTATTGCGGCAGTAAATCTGCCATGGGAGGGCTGAGTGAGAAGTGAAAATTGCTAAACCGAAATAGTCCGAAGCAAAGTATGCAAACGAGAGATAAAGTTTTATAACCATGCTGACCTTTATAAATATGCCGTTTCATAGTGTATATACGCTCGTTTGTTTTTCAGATGTTTTAAATTACAATATTATGCTGGTCAAGTATTATTAGTATATTATATAAATACGTTATGAGTTATGATCAATGTTTGTCGGTAGATACTTGATACAGAATTTTAATTATCATAATGTAGGTAAAAGAATTTTAGTGATCAAGTACATAATATTATACTAATATGTTTGAAGGTATATACAAAATGTTTTTAGACACTAATGAATATGTATAGGAAATTAATGTCGGTCTAGATAGCTGTAATGCAAAGTAATGGATCTGTTAATATCTGTAACTCTATTAAGTAACACATTACCAAGTTGGTTTGTTAATAAAGATGTATCGAGGCTTCACCGCGGAACGGCTACACCGACAACACATACATTAACAAACCATCGTACCAGCCAAGTTAAATGCCATGCCTGATAGAATATATTACATAAGTTCTCAACTTAGAACATTGGCGGCTTCGGGTCACCGGCACTTGCCTAGCCGACATAATTACATTCTCGTTACTAGTGTCCCACCGCTGCCCTTTAACATATTGAGACTATAATATTGCTTAAACCTAAAATACTTGCCAACAAGAATAATTGTAGAAAGCATAGTATAGGTAAAATTCAAATATGAGCAAGGAAGGCGCTATCTAAAAGTTATATAATGCTAGTAATCCCAAGTAAAACTAAATTTTCCTTTTCATTAAAAGTTTAAATGTCCATTCAAATCGACTTTTACAAAACATTTGAACGGCTACGATCAGATGGAAATATTGATTTTGTTCCGTCTGTCGACATTCTTTTGTTAAATCCTGCTCGTACATCAAAGCATGGAATTTTAACAAGTAGTTTGTGCAACTTGTAATAAAATACGAAATTGCATTGCTATAAACTGCATAACGTATGGGAGTTCAATAAACTCTGTTGAACAAAACGTTTCTCAGGTCGGATACTGTTTTGTATTATAAGCAGATGTTGTCAGCGGAGAGCTATTTCGCAATATACAGCAACCATGATCTCGCAGCCCTCACGTACTGTTCTAACTTACTTGAATTTCACAAAACTGCACTCAATATGCAAGGAGCGTGGAATATATCATGGGATATTTTTAGTACTTTATAGCTTTTCTACTTGAAGTGTCAGTGCTCTCTATGGCGCTATTTTTATTTGCTATAGACATTTAGTTTTGTACATTGCGCTTTTTTATCCATTGGTTATAAACACACAAATATATTGAATTGGTTGTACGAGTATATAAATAATATAGTTTAAAGTGGTGAAACACTATTTCCTAAATAGGCATTGTGCCATTCCTGTAGCTAAGAATACGTAGATTTCAAACCCTCTGAAACATTGTGTTGGTTATTGATAAGTGTAATTTAGACAAAAGCCCCAGGAGATTATAGTAACGATTGTAGTAAATCAATAAAAGTTGTTACAACTTTATGAACACGAAATGGACAATAAATTTCCACGGTTTCTTGAAATTAATTTCCAACACCATTTGAACTCTTTAAAGTAAGATGAAACTTTATAAATAATGCTTCCAGCCATACGTTTCTGTGCAGGTTTTAAAACATATCTGTGAACTTTGATCATCAATCAAATCTATTTCAATCTAGATAATTCTGGGAAACGCAGTGCAGTAATGAATACTCGGTATTTATTTGAAATTCGAAAATTAACAGGATGTTAAAGATATTTGACCAGTGACCGATGTTATATAACGGTTGTCTTTTGGCACGATTTCAAATGTCAAGGGAAAACGCGACCTTTCTGTGCCATTTCACTTACCAACCGGCATTGGTGCTTTATATCTGCTCTTACATCTATTGTAAATTATACCATAATGCTTATATCATTATTTGTTTCCTGTGTACCTTGATAAATTATTTTTAATTACTTCTGCACACAGATGTTGTAATTCCTAAATCACTAAACTTACAATAGTTTCTATTAAGATTTGCATTTCTTTTGCATTCTTGATTATTACAATTTTTAGGGTCTAATTAAATTTGTTCGTGGCTATGGTCATCTTCTTCGTATAGTTACATACAAACCTCATGAACCTAAATTACTTTTCCGCAACGGGGTTCTATATGACTGTTTAATACATTGCGAGATAGTACCTTGTTGCCCCAAGGCGACATAGGTATCACAATTCAATATGTAATCAGTAATCACATACACAGCAGTGTGCGGGATGTACAGGCTGTGCACTGAAATACCGACATGCCTCCTCCTTTATTAACTCCTAGCATGTAATTGCTTTTTAAGTTGCCTTTCCATCTATCCGTGCTTCAATTTATTTATAATTTTAAATTGCTTTTTATATCCGTCTGACCCTTTGCTATCTGTTAAGACCCCTTCTCTTAGGAGTAAGTAGAGGTATCAATTTATAATTTATATCAAATATGCAGGGTTACGGCCTCTTCAACCGTGCAAAAAATCAAACATGTAAGTGATCATGATAAAAAGATAAGAACGTTTATGTCGCATATTTTGCAATTTCACAAAGAGTCAAAACCTATAACGGTACGTCCGTTGACCTAGTACCTACAAACATAAAATTTGGCAAGAAGCAATATCTCACAGCACATGTAACAACAACAAAAACGGAATTTACTATTACAAAATTGTTATTTGCAGTTGGTTAAATAACTATGTGTAGGATCGAACCACAAAGTTAAAGTTGTCCCTTAAACAAATTTATATTTTAGATAGGGTGTTAAATGCTTTTTAGGCCAACACTTATCCTGTTTTTTGTTTTTATCTAGCTTAATTTGAACAATATCGGCGCTGATATTATTTTACATAGGCTATCCCATGAAGAAACCCGTAATACTATTTTCTGCAAATATTCTATGGGGTGTCGGCCATTGTCAATTATAACTCCATGCTTTTCAGTAGGTAGTCCAATTTCCTTTTTTTCTGAGCCGGAATAATCAAATTTAAAAACTGCTTAATCAACGAAGACATTGAATGTTCTCAATTAGACCAAGCAAATTCAGACTAGCAATTTACATAATTAGTTACAGATATTAACGTCTAATTAGCTGGATTCAGAATCAGGTGAATGCTTTTACTCAAAATAATATGTTTCTTTACTCGAATAAAATTAAAATGAAAATACACCGATATAAGCCAGACAGAGTTCCTGATGTTTTGAGTATCAGGAACTATGGCGAGCTACCAGGATCCACAACAAACAAACTCATTACAAATCTGTAGACACCTTACCCGCAGTATATTTTCATTGCGGGAATTGAATTTACAGTCACGCGTCGAATTGCTGCCGCTCGACCGCTACATCACAGTTCACCAAGTGTCACACCACAGACTAAAGGTCCATAAAATATCTTCCAATCCCTAAGGATTTTATAGTAATGAACATTTTTTACCTGGCACGGTAAAATGACTTGTACTTGACTGCTTGACTGTAGGTGCAGTACAATCCTCGTAAAATAAAAGATACACGTCTAATGAAAATGGACTTGAGCCTGTCGAGTAAATCCTCCCCTTTATGTTCATTTGGGCTTTCTTTTGTAGAAGATTACCTAAACCAAGTAAGCCGATCTCAGTAATACTATGCTCACATGTGGAATATCTAACAATTTCATTACAGGTACTTAAATATTAATAAGCGAGATCGAAAGGTATTGCGACGTAGGTTATCTTAATGTGGGGCTCAGGACTATGTGTGTCAGAGGAATAATATTATCTAACTAATATTATATGTTTTTTTCGATGTTTAGGGTATTGGTAAACGCAGAAGCCGCTAAAAGTAGTTGGATGGAAGTTGCTCTTTTCACTAACCTTTATTGGTCCGTCAGTATTATAATCTAATGTACTTTTAAAGTATTTTTCCTTATGCGTAAACCTGATGGATGGACTTAAACATTTAAAATCAAGTTACGGTTTTATGTAAGATTAGTTTCATTTGACAGTCCTTCAAACACGTTCTTAACAAACAATAGAATAATTATTATTTGGACCACTTTGAATATCCATTTCTATATCAGTGCGTTTAGAGCTCAAAAGGTTATTGTTATAATACTACATAGGTATTAGTAGATGTATTGTGCTCGTATCTCACTTCCTCATTAGGCGGAGATATGATCTCGTGAATATAGCGGGGATACATTGCATGCAAGCCGAGGAGCGTAGGTCGAATGATACCTATGTACCTCTTCTCACTATTAATAATATATTTTTATTTTTACAGCTTGCGATATACGCTGGTTACTCCGTAATGGCATTCTTAGCTTCCTTCGTCATATCGTTGGCATTCGAAGCTCCTGCAGTAAGATTACTGAAGATCTTCAGCGGTGGGACAAGAAGAACGAAAAGCAATTGATGTATTTGGTTACCGAAGTGAATACAAAAATACCTGTTTATTGTAATTATAGATATAACTTAATGATGGAAATGTCAATGAATTTCCAAATAAACCAAGAATGAAATAGCAGATAGTTACCAATACCCATAACTTCTTTAAATCCCCCTTTAAAGTTGTCAGATAAATTCAGTTGTTTTGGAACAGTTCTCGTATTTAAATCGATAGTTGATAGTTTTCCGTCGAAAGAGTCACGTCGTTGGTTCGCCAACGCCACAACCATTAGCCCTGGCACTTTATTTCCGCACACAAAGTGCTACATACTGTGACATTTATGACTTTCAAAGAACTTGTTGACCTGGTTGCTGAGTTTAGTTCGCGTGTGAGATTATTACTGTAAAACATGGTTTATTGCGCCATAAGGCTATTAAAAAAGCACCCTTTCTAAAAATTATTAAATAACTGATGTCAACCCTGGAATAAACCTAATAAATTATACAGTTCACAGAATATTTACAGTACTTTCTAAATTATAATGCAATTTTGTTATAAAACTCACAGCATATTTTAACATATAATACATATTTACGTTGTACTTCTGTAATTAACTAAATAATTTCTTCAAACTCTGACGAAATTAAAAAGCACACAAGAGCTTAGAAAACAATTGTTAGTATGTCGATGTTATTAAGGCAGAAAATGTGACAGGCACGTACAAATTTAGTATACGTAGCCAAGAGCGTCGTCTGTCCCGACTCCCGGATCACTCCACGCATTAATAATTCCATGACGAGACCTTTATTCTCATCTGCCAGGCTTATTGGAAACAGAATTAAATTTGCTCAACTTTTTGCCTGTGATACGGTATTATGTAATTATAAAAGCACAATTTCGATCTAGAATCATTATTTTTACTTGCCTTACTTAATTTAAAGTGGCGAGGGTTTATTTGTAATTCAATAGTGGATAATAATGTACATAAATATATAAACGACCAAAAATCTATAATTTACAAGTAAAACGCAATAACTTATGAAAAAATATATTTAAGTTCAATAAGTTTACGTATATTTTTAAATCCGTTAGTGCTTTTACTTGAAAAAGCATATCGGTTTTCTATCAGGAGGATTCCGGGAACGTGATCACTGTTATGTAACTTGAAAACTTCAATAGTACGTGAGCAAGGACCGCCGTCTGTTTGATGGCAGTTTGCGACGGTATCAATGCACACACAAAAATTATAGTTGGTATGCATGGATCCAAATTATTCCTTTCCAACCATACTGTCGTAATTATTGTTTTAGAGACTGCATTTGTCACATAAACATTAGGCACGTGTCATGTGCTCTGTGGATGAATTTTTGAGAGAATTTCAGCCTTATTATTATGTGAATATAGTGTATTTCATGTATTAATAAAGAGTTATTATACTCCTAAAATATATACTTAAAATTGTATTCCTTTGTATTGTATAACGAAAACCACGTAAATAATTAAAACAGAATAAGCCAAACCTTTTAAATTATACTTGGAAAATCTATGAAATAAATTATCTTGAATAATGACCTAGCTTTGTAGCGTTCACGAAATTATGTAAAGCGATTGTAAAAAGTAAAAAATAATGGAAGCGTTTCCAATTACCTCTATGTAAATTATGTTTCATTAGGACTGGTGGTCTGCAAAAACTGTATTATCCTCAAAATGTTTGTTTTTTTAACTAATAAGGAATATCGATCCATCATTGTTAAAATTGTCTCGCTTTGGTTAATCAGCGTTTATCGATTATAAATTATGTTGTCTACGGTTTTGTAACGAGCAACTCATGGTTTTGAAGTTTGAATATTTTTGAAGTTATATTAACTTTTATAATTTGTTTTATTTATATTTATAATTTATTTTCGAAGAGCAAAATTGCTTTGCTTTTTCCTTCTTCGAAAAATAGCTTGATTTTGTCCAGACCGAAGAATCTTCCCACAATAGACCACGTCTAATGAATGCATGTTCAGCTTTGATCATTGGATCAAAACATAAATTGGTAAAGCCTCTGAAAAATAATATGCTTCTGATCGTTAACAACATCCGAACGACTGAGATCTCAATCTCGGATTAGGGACCGAACAAACAAGGAATGAATTGCCAGGCAATTTTCAGTTACCCTAAAAAGGCCATCGAAATATAACGAAGTCACGTCGTAAGTAACCTGGCTCACACGGCACGTATGTAGAAATCGATAGAAACGGTCCATGAAATTCTTTGCGTTTTTCCGTGATCATTGCTGTCAAGCATGGTATAAGCTAACTTTATTCCAGAGTATTACAGGGCATCCCTCTCAGCCTGTTTCGAAATTTATTAAAAGGCTACTTAAGAAAGGCATAATCCAATTATTAGAAGCACAGATGTTGACAAAAGAATCTCTTAGTCCAAAAGGACTATAAGACGCAGCAACTGAATTTTCAAACATACAGAGACGTACGTAAATAAATCTAGGGATTTATCGCCCTTTCCCGCTTATGGATAACCGCACATTTTCTACGCCTAAAGTTTTAAACTGGCTGAAAATTGAAACTATTTTCGCTTGTGTTTGTGAATATTATTATTTTTTTAAACGCAGTTTGGTAATTTTGACCTCCTATGTGAACATGTTCGGGCGTTTCGTTCGGTTACCGACTAGGCTCATTGTTCAATCCTAGAAATCTGCACCAAATGCCAGTGTCGATGACGTCACAATGTTCACGAGAATGCTTTACCGGGATTTACAAGTGCGTTTCGTTTTACCCAGAAATACAAGGTATCTTTAAAATATCTGAATATCTATCATAGTATGGAATTAATAACAAAAATAATGGATTTAATTGTTTTTGTTATAATAGGTTTATAATTTGTTTGAAATATAAAGAACAACAGAGTCCATTATTTTTACATATTGATAAAAAAAAACTTGAAATTTCTATCACGTAGGTATGTGCGGACCTCATATTCCTGGTATTTTTTGTAAATACTATTATATTATATTATGTAAAGGTTGATAAACAATCAATTTTGTAAATAAAATAAAATATTATTTAATGATTATTGCCATTTTATTTTGAAAAATATAATTATCAACCATAAACTAAACAGAAAACATATTGATAAGTAATTAGGTACTTGTATTCTAAAAATAGGCTAGTAATTAAACCTGATCGTTGATGATGTCACCACTGTAAATATCCAGAGTCCTAAATTATTATACACATTATGGAGATAATATGTCTCGTAGCTTACAGTCAATATCGGGTGAAAATTCCCTCTTTACCCACATTGTTGGAATGTTCTTTCTACGGCGTACTATTTCTAAAGGATTTACACGACGCTTGATTCATTTACTCATTTTATCCTGGCTTTTGTACAAAATTACGTTGGGTATTGATTTTTAGAGTGTATAGAGGCTAAATATCAGACAAGATTAGCGTAACTATAACGCAAGAAGAAGATACATTTAATTGTACGTAGGAAGCTGATTTGGACTCTATGTTTTCCTCCAAAATTAAAAGAATGATGTATACAAAAATATTATATTTTGCATGAGGATCATCAATATCATAACAATAAATACATCTCTAACTTCCTCGGCTACATTACAAAATACCTTATGACATCATCGAGCTATTCACAATAAATTAACATTAAACAAGACGTAAGTAGAAGTGTAATTTTAATTCTCTACTTACTGTCCTAACTTCCTATAATTATAAGCAAATATCGCAGCGCAGTATCAACTTATCAAGCAATGCTTTCAAAGTTCTGAATGGTGTCGCCATTGTTTATGGGCGGTCATGTACCTTTCACCAGGCGAGCAGCTACTCGTCGCATCGCGTTGTTCAGTTGTAAAAATAAACTCATTTTCCGACACAAAGCAACATCAATCTCGTTGGAACGGATCGTATCAAACGAAAAACCAATAACCTGTTCCACAGCGATAACGGAAGCTCAAAGAGTCAGACAAACGTATTGTCTCATATAAAGGGCCAGAAATAAACTACAAAAACGCGCCAAAATCACATCACATAAAAATCGGTAAACCAAATAGGTCGAGATTAGATACGTGCGGCCTTTGTGTTGCCGTGCCAGTAAAGACCCGCGCAATGTGCCGCGATCGACCCGTAATGCCAGTACTCGGTGGCTTTATATCGCGCCGTGTCGGTAGCGTGATAACACGCGCTTATACTCAATAATAGAGAAATGTGGCAAGGAAGATGAACGACAAAATATGAAGCTCTCAAAGAGATCATCGGATATGGATTTGTATGGCCGTATTCCGTAGGGAAGGCGGAGTTTTACATAAATCTGCCTAAATCAATATTTGTCACGGCTAGTTATTGTACGTGCTGGTAATGAAATAAAATGAGAATGTAAAAAGAAAATATATATTATATAGTACTAGAAAAAAAATGTGTTTTTTTGAATGGAATAGGTTTTAAAAAAATATTAAACTAATCGTATTACATTTTCAATTGATATAGCGTCTACAAAAAACTTAAAACTGTTTAACGAATACTCACTACGAAACTATTTTGCTGTAAGTATAACCAAATTGAAACGTGAAATAATAAACATTTTATGTTCAATAAATGTAATAATTATTTTATAGACATCTTGTCAAAATAATTTCTTCGTCGAAAAATAATCTGTCGATGTTTTTCTATCACGAGCAGCCAAAAATAAATTGCTATTCATAATATTCCTTTCAAAGTCGTCTCGTTGGAAAATAACTGGAAAATTAATCTCGTTAAGTTGCTAAGCTCCTTATTTAATAAACCTTATTCGCGTGCTTAAGTTTTCGTTGTCAGTTCTGTAGAAATTAGTACATCATAAAATATTGTGGTGAAGTTAATCTTTATAATTATACATAAAAATTGGAAATGAAATTAAGGCAGATTTTTCAGTCGTTAGATAAAAGTGATCATTCCAAAAAATGACGGCCTAACCGAATATAAAATGAGACAAATGAACAATTTTATTTTTAAAACTGCCGTTTTATTTGTGCCATGTTATGTTTTATTCTACGAAAACTGTTATCTGATCGTTAAAAAATCAGCCCTAAAGCGTTAAAATGAAATACAAAATTAAAACAAACAGCTCATAGCAGACAATAAAGCGTAAACTTCGAAAGCGAAACTTTGCCTTCGATAAAAATCCAGAAACTTTTTTAAGCAATTTTCGGATTCCCGAAATTTAGTATCATTATCAACATTCTCGTTACAGCTTAATTTGGACAAGTTGGCTGCGTCTTGCAGGAGCACGTTACATTACCCGCTGAGAACATTACTGATTAACTTAGCAAGCACTCATCGTGAGTTAAAATGCAAAGCACGTGGATGCTTATTTTGTACGCCACCTGTGAAATTAAACGAATTTAAAAAATAATCTCGCTTAGTTGTATTTGCGCTGCAACGAAATGGCTTCGGTTGATTGCGATCATTACAATTCATTTTATTGGTTGACGTTAAACATTGCTTTCATTCGTGATCAGGCGATCCTTTTATTGACCCAATGAGATTTTTATTAACCTGTGCAAGTTGAAAGACATACAATACTGTCAACACTGTTTGTATTGTATCCACAAAGGATAAGTAGAAGCGAAATTTATGCAACTAATATTAGCCGTCCGTCCCACGGCGATAGTAATACATTTTCAACGGAAACTGCTCGATTTAGTAATCGAGTCGAACCCACGATTTTGCAGCTCACAGCCTCACTGTCTATAATAAGTGTAGGTATGTCTAAGAACTCCACTACTACATAATTAAACCGATGAGGGGAAAGTCTTGCAAATGAAGACATCTGCGAATACGAATAAAAACTAATATGTGTTTCAGTGATAGATGTTATAGGATATGAGGAGTATTTATTTACTTTACAAATATCCACACTAGACAAACATAATATTATATGAAGATCATCATCAAGAATCATATATGAAGATAAACGTATCTGTGAACGGGTTAGTCTTCGAAACAGTCTGCTTGCTATAGGTACCAACCTTTCAAAAACGTGTCAATAACCCATGCTTCTTCTATTATTCTTAAATTCGAAGTCGACTGAATGTTTTGTAACCTTCCAATCAAATTATTGTAGCTATTTAAAAGAAGATGATGCGACTTTTGTAAAAATATTTAAGTCAATGTTTACACTTAAGTTTTCATGATAATACTATTTAGCTCTTATCTGGTTATTGCTATTTTCCAAGCTTCCAAATTTCGTCGTATTAAATTTTAAAGGCCGAAATATCCATGCATATTAATTATTTTACGTTTTTCTTTCAACTGCGAGAACTAATCACTAACTAGACGTGAATTTAAATTCTTTACTTGTCAATACTTGTTTAGTTACCCAGATTAAAGGTGAAACAAAATGTATGAAAAATGGACCTTAAGCTATAATCTTAAATTATGCTTTATATCACATTAAGATATATTTTAGACATTCACTCAAAGTTGAACAAACAGAATAAAAATAAAAACAGAAAACCTTACTTAATCCTCTTGCATTTAATGATAAATTCAAGAACATTTAACTAAATTAAACCACTAAAATATCTCAGAGATTAAAAGAAACGTAGCCTCGTCTTAAAACATGAGGGATTAAAAAATATTTTCTAATGAGGTCTTCAAGACAAAGTGCCAAACGACGAAGCTGGTTCTCTCCAGATCTACTAATTGCTTCGCCGTTTCCAGTGCAAAAAAGTGCTTCAACTGTTAATTAAAGACATTTTTGTTCCCTTAATGGAGGCACAAGCCGTTTCATTACAAGGGAGCGATCTTCCTGCATCCACCGCCGACGCAAGCGTGACAACTTTCCCATTGTCTTAAATCACTTCGGTAATTAAACTTCAGCTTGGAATATAAAACGTCCGTCAAACTTATCACTCTCGAATAAAATGAGCCTGATAGATATTCAAAGGAGATAAGTAATGTTGCCGGCTAACAATGTTTCCGATCAAAATTGCTCATCTATGGTATGATGGGAATATTTTTTTTATAGCTTCTAGGCTTGCGTTTGACCACTATTTCGCCTGATGGTAAGTAATGATATAAATAATGGGAATATACCTAATTCTGAGAAAAATTCTGTAGCCTCATATTTGTGATCCAATAGCAATAAGCATGTATATATAAACATCTAGGCACAATGGTGAATGCATTTTCCGGCATTGAAGGAAACGAACAGCGATTAGGGAAGCAAGAGGGGTGTTTAAACCTCCAAAATACACACTCACCATCGGCAAACCCAAATGACTCTTATCATCAGACAAGCGCCCATATCGCGTCGTAGTGTAGTGGCATAAAAAAATATCAACAAAAATACTGCACATTTTTAGTCGGTAAAAATTTTAAGGTGCTATGTTACGTACCTAGTCGGAGCGCCAAGATCAGAAGCAATTATGCAAGGTGTCTCATAAAATACTGTATCGTAGTGAACACCTCGCTAGCGTCCGCCCGAAGATAAATATTAAAAATTGTATTCGTAGCTTGCAAAACTAGTAAATATTAAAGGGTTATTAATTTATAGGATAAAACTTTTATTAAAGTTTAAGGGATAAATATTTAAAAATGCCACATCATTACATGCGAGCGCATTTAAAAACAGCTAGGTATAGGTATGTATAATTATCTACCCACTAATTATTATGTATGTAACGAAAATACAATCACAAATAATATAATAATTGGTTTTCCAAATTCGGATAAATAGAACCAATATCACGTTTATATTTCACATTAAAATGGCTATTCAGTCTCATCATAATTTAATTACAATATTCTGTAATAAAAATTCTGCCTACCTTTGGAAATTATAACCATAATAATCAATATAAACAACCATGTATTATATTTGCAAGATACCATATTTAGATCCGTCACATCAAAGCAAACGTTGATAAATTACACAGACTTTCTGATCGGCATGTGTGTGAACTATGAATAAATACAGAGTTCAAATGATTCACAGCAACAGTAATAACTCTCGGTT
Source organism: Manduca sexta (assembly GCF_014839805.1). Taxonomy (NCBI): domain Eukaryota; kingdom Metazoa; phylum Arthropoda; class Insecta; order Lepidoptera; family Sphingidae; genus Manduca; species Manduca sexta. Next base: position 18,225 of record NW_023593019.1, read on the forward strand.
AGGATGGTTACGAGCGTTATCCCATAAATTACTTTGTGAGGGAATGATTGGTCTGAACAAGCATGATAAGGGCTTATAGACAGGCCCTAACATACAGCCATCCGTCAAACTTACTAGAGATAACAGAAAATTGGATACCAGAGTCCAACAACTGAGTTGATATGTATTTCCACGTTATTCCTGAAATAGGAATCTAGAAAAAATAAGATATGTTTTTTTAGGTATCTATATATCGAACCTTTCGCCTTTGTGTGTTCTATAAAACGAGTTAATTGATAAACTAAATGCTTTGTATTTCACTTAATTTATCCAAACATTCAAAAATGAATCCAAATTCAAACAACAATTAATGAATTAAATATTTTTAATAGGCGTGGTTGGTGCACTTTTACTTTAGAAGACACTAATTGAAAGTGCTTATAGTATTATGCTTTCATATACAGTACAGTAGTTAGTGGATCTGAATACTGGAATTAATACACATGTTGTTCTACTAAAAAATAAGCTGCTTTTTTGAATACAGTGATGTTGGTGCTGCATACAGACCTCATCGAGTACGTGCCATATGAATATGCAATGCGCAAAAATTGTCTTATATTTTTTCCATCCCTACGGCGGGAGGTTTCATTTCGAAGCCAATTCCAGTTCTGGCTCAAGGCAACGAAATGAATTTACTTTTTGTTTAATACGTACGCGAAAGTCGTAGATATGAGAGTAATTTATGTTTTGTGTTGAAGTAAAATGTTAATTTCTAATTTCGCTGCGTCTTGAGATATTGTGTAATTAATGAGACAAATGAAAATCTTAGTACCACTAAAGTATATTCAATTAAATCCTTTCGTTCATCTTTAGGCTTTAGTAACATCCTAGAAGCAACTCTAGGAGGATAGAACTCGGTTGAGAGACTTAGCACTTGGAAATTCTGGTTATAAAGTATCATCGAGATCGACGATATATGGATTGAGTTCTCGGTAAGTGTCCCACGTTCTCAAGTGGCCACAATTATAAATCGAAAATTATGTTATAATGCCTTAATAGATGAGGAATAAAGTTACTATAAAAATAGTAATCTAATTCTATAATTCTATATAAATTATCTACTAGTTATACCCAAGACGTTTTGACCCATAAGGTTGGGCTAATAAATGTCAAAATGTCTCGACCCCCAAACTATAGTGAAATGAAGCTTTGTCGGGTTGCGAAATTCTTCAAATAGCTGATCGACGATCATTGCCCGAATACCTGAAATCCTATCTACTCTAAATATCTTCAACTCGCCGAAAATGGCAAATTTAATACAAAACAAAAACAGATAGAAAATTGTTTCGTAACGAAACAACGATACAGAAGCGATTCGAAATCTCATGAATTTTCACTCTACTCACGAATTTTATGTGTTCCAAACGTTTTACTGAAATGTTAACTTTGAGCTGCGCTAGTTTAATATTTAATACTCAAAACAAAGTTTATTTTTCACAGTGGTGTATAAGTACTTATCATATTATGTGTTGATAAGTGTGTTATTGGTTATTATAAAAGTCGTTTTCAGATATTATAGACGTAGTGGAGAAAATCAATGGTATAAATATGATATTACGCACAATTGGAGACAGCTTATAAATGCGTAATAAATTACTGAAAGGGAATTATCCTCTGATCGGCTATGCGTAAATTCCATACAAATGCACATACATATAATTAAGCAGTTATAATTATGTAAGTGGTACGCGCGTGCTGATGGCTGTGACTGAGGGTTCGTAGTCATCGATATGAAGCACTCTTCAGAAGGCTCTGCGAAAATAAATCATATGTAAATTTATATAACATGACGAAACTTACTTTAGTACGAAACAAATTTAACATTTCATGCAACATAATAAAAGACAATAAAACAATAACTCAACATTTTTAATAAATGCTCTCAATAGCTGGAAATATTCTCAGTATTTTATTTTTAAAATTGGGTTCAATTGCCGGCACAGTGAGACTAGTTGCGCAATTAATCTATGTATTAAGAACAATTTAGATTTCAAAGTCGAACTGCGAAGTATTAAATTGATTAATACTTCGCAATAAGGCCGACATTCATTGTATCTAGCTATATTTTAATTATAAATTTTATTATAAAACATAAAAGAGATTAATATCTAACTGATTATGAAACATTTCCGTCGAAAGATAGATGCGGATAGCAATAGAACCGACGAAATAAAGTGAGCAAACATATCAAACGTGTTCACGTAATGGAAGGTGTTTTTACGATTCCTAAGTGGATACTTTATCTTTACAAGACTTAAAGTATTCTTTGTGAATTATTGCTTGCTTTAACGTTGAAGGAAAACGTCGTGAGGAAACTAACATTCCTGAGAATTCTCCATAACAATTTCGAAGGTATGTGAAGTCTGCAAACCCGTGCTAAACCAATGTGGACTGAGGCCTAAACCCTCTCAATAATAGAAGAGGCCCGTGCTCACCAGTGGCCAGTATACAACACGGGGCTTGGTATTATTATTGTATGACTGCCTTTAAAAAACAAACTTAAAGTAATAGCTTGGTGATTTCTAGGGATTGCAATCCGGTACAAACTTAAATCCGGCCGGATCCGGATTGGTATGTTGGGTGTTCAACATAGCGCAATA
>NW_023593020.1:0-28088 GCF_014839805.1 Manduca sexta
CCGTATTTATATAATAATAATAATATCAGCCCTGTATTATATACTTGCCCACTGCTGAGCACGGGCCTCCTCTACTAATGAGAGGGATTAGGCCTTAGTCCACCACGATGGCCTAGTGCGGATTGGTAGACTTCTCAGGTATGCAGGTTTCCTCGCGATGTTTTCCTTCACCGTTAAAGCGAACGATAATTTCACAAAGAATACACACATGATTTTTTAGAAAAGTCAGAGGTGTGTGCCCTTGGGATTTGAACCTGCGGACATTCGTCTCGGCAGACCGTTCAATACAAAACTAGGCTATCGTCGCTTTCGTACAATCGTAAACCGTGAACCGTATTTATGCATATAAGTAATTATCTACATGTTGCGCCGGGTGCCGTTTTGCAAAATTTTACTCTGCCATTGCAGTGGGGTTAGTTAGTGTGCTAATATAAAAACCTTTTGGAAAACGCTAACCTTAGACTTTTTATATTAAGGTATATAACAAATAAAATGTGTTACTTTAAAATATCCATAACTCTTTCGAGACTTAATCGTTACATATTATAAAACAAAGACCTCCGCCACGTCTGTCTGACTATGATAAACACAAAATGACCCAACGATTTCGATGAAATTTGGTACGAGACAGTTTGAGATGAGAAGTATTTATGCTTTTTTATTCCGATTATTCAACTAGTTATGGACTCGTCTCGTCTGCATTTATTTATCTATTTAACACTTTACATACAGAGAAATATATAGGCGGATCTAAACACATTCACAAACTTTGGCATTCATAATATTAATAGGATAGAAATATTGTCATGATGGCAAGTTTTTATTTTTTTATTGCACTTCATACAAAACATGTAAAGGCGGTCATAATGCCAGAGGCATTTCCTACCAGTCAACCTGAGGTGGTGCAGAGAGAACATAGTAGGTGCACGTCAATAAAACTGTACATTGAGTGTAGTACCTAAAAAGTAAAAAAAATAAATAAAATATAATAATATATACTTATGTATATATCATAAATAAAATAATTTATTAAATATGTCTATGATAAATGTATAATTGCAAATACATAGATAATATCAAAGGTCATAAATTAAAATTAACGATGATTCCGCCAATTCACCTGCAAGTTTTATTCATATTTTATAAATAAGATTAATTTGATCACTTTATCATCATTTTTAAATGATAAAACTGGCAATTGAAGGTTAAATTCATTAATTTATTGTTGTCATCGACTTATCGATTATCTATATTATACGCTAGTAAGAGCTGTAGCGAATAATGTTGATTCTGTGGTTCCTGCAAATGTCAGGTAGACGTATCAGCTGTCAAATGCGACGGTTGACGTTTAAAAAGAGAGAGCCCTCCTCTCCTCGTGCCCCTATAGGTTTCTTTTTAATCATTGGTGTCCGTGTGTGATTGTTAATTAAATAAATATAAATTTATTTAATTGACGATCTGGTGAGAGTCGCCGGAGACCGATGGATGAGGGCGGCCCAGAACCGATCCCTGTGGCGCTCAATGGGGCTTATGTCCAGCAGTGGACGATTCTCGGCTGAAATGATGATGAAATTTAAATTCAAATAAAAGTGTGCTTAATTAAAAGAACCGTGATACTACAAGGGCGTCTTCAAATTTGTCGCGCGACTGCAGCGCTGCGGTCGCGCTGCCTCCGCACGGCCCTTAGCGGCAAATTTAAGCCGTTCTTAGGTATTTATATTAACTTTGTTTGTGTTGCGGCAATTTTTATGGATATGCAAAGAAGATCGGCACGAAGCGGCTAATTTGAAGGCGACCTAAATTGATCCGCCTTGCAAATTCTTGTTTCCTTTTCTAAATTGATCCGTCTTCCAAATCCTATTTTACTCTTCCTTATTGTTGATGGCGTAAAACCTAAGTTTGATTATACTTTATCATTAATATAAATACCTTAATAATATCAGCCCTGTATTATATACTGTCCCACAGCTGGGCACGGGCCTTCTCTACTACTGAGAAGGATTAGGCCACAGTCCACCATCCCTGGCCTAGTGCGGATTGGTAGACTTCACACACCCTCAAAATTCCTATAGAGAACTTCTCATGTATACCGGTTTCCTCGCAGAGTTTTCCTTCACCATTAAAGCGAGCGATAATTCCAAAAGAATACACATGTATTTTTAGAAAAGTCAGACGTGTGCCCTTGTGTTTTGGCCCTGCGGACATTCGTCTCAGCAGTCCGTTCGACACCTAACAAGACTATTGCCGCTCATAATACTTCAAAAATACCTAACTTTTATTCTATTCATACAACATGGTACCCCGGATAAGATGCGCATGCGATATTGATAAACTTAACAGGTGGTGCCTTATCTCCCCTACACTGGAACGTCAAACATACGTACTACACAGTACACTGTAACTAGCCAAATACAAGATTTAATTTAAAACGGAGCACTAACCGTATTTTTAGGAGCGATCTACTTGAAATTTAGAATAGAACATAAAAAATACATCACATGTCTACAGTATGTTATCTTAAATTTGGTAGTTAAAAATTAAGTAACGTGGACGATTTGTAATTTTACAATAAAAATGCCACTAAATTTGTTCATTCCGTGCATCTCCTAAAGTACACTTATTATTTTGAAACTTCTATTAAATAGACAATTTAATAAAGAATATTTATATAATTTTTTCAAAGACCTAAAATTGTTTTATCAAGACATTAATCGTAAATATTTGCATATTCCCGCCGAAGTCGTGCGGCGAAAATCTATGGAACGAATGGTCAAGGCCATTTGCTGGGCAGAGGGTGTTAACTGCGTTGCTGTATTTAATTATTATTATGTCCTTCAAGATTCCAAGAATCAATAAGGTGTTATTGTTTTAATAACAGACAGGAAAAGATTTTAACTACTCTTAAATTACCAACGTTAAGCATATACCTAGAGAATAGTACCTATCGCTTCAACCAATGCATAACACAGTAATAAAAATAAAAACTACTAGCGGTCATCCAGTGGTCAAATGTGACAGTCGAATTTATTATATTTGTTAGACAAATACATAAAAAATATTTTTCTGCACTACTCTATGTGAACTTTAAATATGCGAAATGTCACACAGCGCGCGCGCATGCGCTTAAAAAAGGGTACAAAGTTTTTTCGTCACATATTTATATCACATATAAATTATTTTAATTTATGGCGAAATATATACTTATATAGGTATATATTTCGCCATACACAAATAATAATTGTACCTAATACTTTAATTTGGTACATATATATATTCATTAAAAAAAGCAGCGATAGCCTAGTTGGGTGTGGAACGGACTGCCGAGACGAATGTCCGCAGGTTCAAATCCCAAGGGCACACACCTCTGACTTTTCTAAAATCATGTGTGTATTCTTTGTGAATTTATCGTTCGCTTTAACGGTGAAGGAAAACATCGTAAGGAAACCTGCACATCTAAGAAGTTCTCGTTAGGAATTTCGAAGGTGTGTGAAGTCTAATACCAACCTAGGCCAGCGTGGTGGACTAAGGCCTAATCCCTCTCAGTAGTAGAGGAGGCCCGTGCTCAGCAGTGGGCAAGTATATAATACAGGGCTGATATTATTATTATTATTTATTATTATATATTCATTACTCATGTCGAAGATTATGTTGACACAATCTACTTCTTTTCCTAGAAAAATATAAACTGGGACCTTTATTTTAGAATTGTACTTTCACGCAGGTAGACCCATAATCGAAATGTAGTATTATTTTAATATCAATTTTTTTTCCTAATTAGTCCGCCCTAATTGATGACCTAGGATAAAAAGCTTTTCTTTGCAGAAGGTTTATTGAATTTTCTGCATTAAAACGACAAACGTACGAACATGAGAACTGTGTCATGTCTTCTGTAAATTGAGATTATGGATGCACAAAAAATAATTTAGTTTCATCTACAAGCTACAACTAATTTTTTATTGTATTTGCATTTATCACAGATGCCTAAACATTTGACTGAATACTTTGAACTGAATACTTGAACTGAATACTTTAATGTATACAAATACATTAGGATCTATTTAAATTGTTTTACAATTCATTTGCACATCCTGAATGGCTGATTAATAATATTTACACAAAAGTTTGACAATATTTAACTCATTTGCGAGCAGTATAAGTCCTCTTTTTTTATACAGGCTCGTAAAAGTGACTGCAGTTTACCCGATTGCGAGTAGAGGGGAGTCCCCGTTTAGATATAGTGTCTACTGCTCAGAGACAGTTATGCCCCACCAGATACAGTTATATTGGCCTGTTCAAAATCAGATACACACAGGCTGATCCTGGAATGCCCCAAACTTACAATGGCCACTATGGCACAACCCAATTTGTGTCTGCAAGTTTTGTTTTACAAGAATTTAGACTTTTTATTTTATTATTTGTGTATGTAGAATTTATTACAATATTTACTTTAACCACATTATCAAATTATTTATTTATACATCGCACAAAAATATTTCTACTTAACTTATTGTCAATTTTATTTAGTTAGTAATAAAGCCACAATCACTAGCATGCAATAACAATGTGATAATAAATGTGTGTATTACTGCATGCCTTATAATTTAATAATATTTTTAATAAATTTCAGCACAGCAAGAACTATAATTAAAATGATTTCAATATTTTAAAGCATGCCCTTGTCGTCCAATTTAGGAAATTCAACTTTTAATTTTAGTGCACCATACTTTTCAGTTGTAACATATAATATGCTAATGAAGCACAATAATTCAGTTGTTAGTATGAAACAAAGTAGTTTATATAGCAAACTATTTAAGCTTTATCAGCTTTAAGAACTATAGGCCACTTTCATGCTGATGTAACTGAACATACCAGGTAATGTCAAGAATTTTATACTTTTCCTCTGGATGTATAATGATATAGGTTTATGGTAAATAGTAACAGGTGGTAATAATAATTTATATCAATGCATATCATTTACTATACATATTAGTAATAAAACAGAAAAGACAAACTTCAAAAGTTCCACCATGCATGGAATATTCAAAATTTTTAGATTAAGTGCCTAACTTTAATTAAACATAATTTTTGTATATTTTTTGTTACTTCACTTAGCTGGGGATAAAGTGAAAATCAGACAATTTCAAAGCTATATGCATTATGCAATCAAAATTAAAAATATTCAATTGAATCAAATCATAGAGTGAAAAATGATTCCTGACCATTATAAAAAAATTACAACAAATAGATAAACATTCCTCAGGTTTTTGTATTCCTCCTTTGGAATTGGTTTACAATTCCATCCCAAAGTGGTCCTATTTGTTACATTCCGTGCTCAGAAATAGATCCAGTAGAATATGCAGTCATAATTTCAGATTATTAAAGGATAAGACAAATTTTGGCCATTAACATTATATTTAGTATTAATTATTTTTACCAATAACCATAGATTGTTGCATATGAGTAAAAAATCTATTTCGCTGTAATGTACAACTAATTGAGAGAATACAATATTGTATGCAAATATACAAAGTATTTTAGGAGAAATATAGCAATTTAAAAGAAAATTTAATTATTTTAGAGTTCAAATGTTTTGCAAGCAATATATTAATTATAAGATTTATTTTTTGGAAACTTTTTACATAAATATAGGAGTATAAAAAAAAATTGGTATATAATCTTTGAAATAATAGTGAGAATAGAATTATAAATTACCTTTGTAATTCCCATACAAATATTTCATTAAAATGTAAAATGTACATTAATTATAGAACAAGCAATTTTAATAAATATTTTATAACAATTTGGTTATGCTTGAATTTTGTATTTCAGCTAAGTAATACATACATAATATCACACCTCTCATCCAATAAGGTAGATAGACTATGGATTGCCACCTGACTGTGGCATTTCTAACACTTCATCAATGTTTATCTGTCTTTGCAAGCATTTTCCCCATGCAAATTAATTTTGATTTTATTAATATTATAATTGTACTTTTGTTTTTTATAATATATATTAAATTAATGCTTTGTATTATTAATAGATTATACTAAGAATGTGATATTAAAACTAAGATTAAATATGAATGTATTGTGGGTAAGATTTCTAGACTAGGTAAGTTGCTTATCTCTGCACCACATTAAGGTTGACTGGTAGAAAATGCCTTTGGCATTAATTCTGCATATATACTTCTCTATATATTAATGTTTGTTATTTTATTTGATATTTTCAGGTTCTAACTTAATGATTCAAATAACTTAGTAAAATGCTTAAAAGCTTTATTTGCTTGAAAATAGTTAAGTATACAGAAGATTTTTTATGGAGATGCTTTTTATTAAATCCATTTATATTGTCTAGACTCTAGGTTATAGAAATTTATAACAATGGTCTTCATAACTTAATCTTCCTTTCTTATCTATAGGCATTCAATGACAAAGTAACTGTCCATAGAAAGGTAGTTAGTTTTAAAATAATCTATGAAAGAATATCTACTGTTCTATTTTCAAATCAAACATTATTCTGTAAGGCACATTAATTCTGTGAAAGTTTACGTGCTGAAAATACGCACAACTATAAATATGCAGTTCGCAAATCTATTTATATCACAACAACAACGGACTTACCTGAGGAGTATGACCAGCATCACAAACAGAGCGACGAGAGCTCCGATCATTATGAAAATATTTGGCAAATCTGCCAAAGTAAGACCCGTCGAACCCATCTTGAACAACTTTTGTTACGAACTATCACAAAATACTTTTAAAGCACTTGTAACTTGAAGTGATGGGGGTACGCATCGGTCCACACGGTATATTCCAGATTTTCGTCTCGACCTTGCCAAATGATACAATTTGCGAGCCCAGAAAAGGCTTTATCACACTTATTTCACCACACCTTTCGTGTTTTATTGCAACATAGTGTCTTTCCTTGTAACTTTAAAATAAATATATAGCAAGGTAGGACGATAACGTGTGTAATAAAATTATAATTTCGTCATACGTTCACAACAAAAACAATAATTCATTGATCGCACAAAACGAATGAAAGACGTGTTCTCGTACGCGAGTATTTGACAGGAATGAATGACATTTGTTATCGGAGGACGATTTGAATGAAGGAAAGAGCTATACTGACGTGTCGATACGTGGAAAAGAGAGAGCTATTCAGTGTTTCCTTTATATGTACGAAAGAGATAAACATAATCCATATGATATCGTTTTAAAAAGTTATGTTCCGTATATAACAAAGATTTATATTTTTAGCATTAAAGGCATCCTTTTGTATTATTTTTTGTATATGGAAATGTTTACTTATAAGAAATAAAGTAAAATAATAATTTAGTTAAGTTTTCTGTGACGACATTATCATGCCATCTGGTATGACTATATCAAGTGCTGATGTTACAAAATAGCTCCATGTATGATGGACAGGAGTACTTAAGATTATTTTTTTTTGCACTATGATTCATACCGTTGCGGTAGGCGAATGAGGCTTTAAGTCTATTGTGATACAAGTAGATCCAGGTTCGATGATCGATCTTAGCTCTGAGATATATATTTTTAAGTGTAATATGTTTTGACCGTTGGTATTATTTTTGCTAGGTGAGTTTGCTAATGTGTAAACAAGCAAACGACCATCTTAGGAACTACAACGACTCTGGGAAGAAAAATAAACTAAAGTTCGGGGAGGGAGGAAGATTCTCAGAATGGTAAGAAGGGGAATATATAGACAAGGGTTACACGAGTCTGTGGCAGTTATAACTAGCAAGGGAAGCAAAAAAGTTCAGGAGGATTCTCAAATGGTAAGTAGGTATATAAAGGTTACACGAGGGTAGTAGTTTAACTAGCGGAAGGCACTATGGCAGGCCTCGGTTGTATGTGCCAAGTCCCTGTATTAGTATCAGGCCTTGGGTGATTGCCTGGTTCCATTTTGAAAAGAGACCAGTTTCTTGCCAATCCTTCTCTGGAGAGAACTGGTTTCCGAACTGAAGGAGTTAATATTAACGGAATCTGAATAATGTATAACGCTTTAAAAGTTTAAGTAAATAAATTATTTCATTTCATATATAGTCTTAGGATGTTTCATGGTTTCTAAATTTCGGGAGCCAGTGTGAAGTCGGAACTGGAATTATATATGCCTTTTTAGTATCCGTTTCACTTGCTATCGAAAGCCATTTTATAATATGAACAAATAACTTTTGATCCCGTTTTTGCGTGGATAAAATAAGTCCTTACATCTTCCGAAATAAAAATAATAAATTCTATATAAATTGCCTCGGTGGCATATATCTACCGGTTACGATTCATCTTATAACACAGGTTATAGGTACTTATTCAAAATGGCCGAAAAGATAGGTATTTGATGAAATAAAATACGGATTGTGCTAGTTGAAATACGTCCGGAAAATGCAATAGAAAAATACTTAGTAATTAAAATATTTTTGTACAACAATTTCAATTTGATATTATTAAAATGCATAATTTATGAAAGTTTTTGTAATTTTCAATATGTCTGCTATAAGTTATTATGCGCATAACATAATGACTAATCGTCATCGCCATCGTCACTTAATATGTCTGATTATTTTAATAAATTTCACAGCGGAATTTTGTGAATTATAAAAACGAAAAATATCCTTTGGCCAAACTACTGTTTACATTGCGTTGATATTATGCAAAACGTCTTATAATACTATGTACTATATGAGAAAAAAGTCTTATAAAATTTGCGCCTCTCTGTATAAGTAATATAGGTATATCGCATTTTCGGTGGCAGCCTGCATAGTTCTGAAGCAGGAGCTCCCGGAATCTATAACTTGGACGGGAATTGGGTACCTTAGGGGCTGGCTAACGGAGCAATCAAGAGCTTGCGTCGGGCAGAAAAGAAAAACATTACCCTCTTTCGACAATCGGGTAAAAAGGCTTCGGCAAACCTATTTCCCACAGTCCCGTAATAATTAGGTCGCCAATAAGTCGCAGATAGATACGGTTAACAGTACAGCTCTACTATAGAGCTATAACTTAGTAATCACCCCTGAATTGTACATTGCTTACTGAGCACGAAACTCTTCTACTACTAAGAGTGTTTAGGCTTTATTCCTCCACGCCGGCCTGGTGCGGGTTGGCTGGTTTACCTTTGAAATTCTTATGGAGAATTCGCAGGTGTGTAGGCTTTTTTAAGCTGTTTTCCCTTTATCGTTAAAACGAACGATAATTTATAAATAACGAGCTTTTGCTCGCGGCTTCGCCCGCGCGATGGAGGTTTCGGGATAATTTGTTTTTCCGACTGACTTGATATGTATCATGAAGTATGTTATGACCAAATTACACAAATTCATTATAAATTGTATCCTATGTGTTATTTTGATGTATCGCCAATTTTACTGTTAAGTTTCATCAAAATCAGTTCAGTAGTTTTTCGTGAAAGAGGAACTAATATACATACATCCATCCTTAGAAACTTTCGCGTTTATAATGTTTAAATAAACACGTAACTTGGGAAAGTCAAAGGTTTTAAAGTGCCTTGGGCTTTGAACCGACGACGAACCTATATGAACAGTAATTAAAATATCTTATGGTACTCCCATTTTCACGATAGAATTACCATTAATATAGACCTACTAATTTACTTTATATCCAAACATCGCATTTGTAATAATTATGACTCAAATAAAAAGAGGCGATAGCCTAGTTGGTTTTGGAACGGTCTGCCATGCTGAAACGAATGTCCGCAGGTTTAAAACCCAAGGGCACACACCTCTGACTTTATCAAAATGATGTGTGTATTTTTTGTGAATTATCGCTTGCTTTAACGGTGAAGGAAAACATCGTGAGGAAACCTACACACCTGAGAAGTTCTTTATAGGAATATCAAAGGTGTATGAAGTCTATCAATCAGCACTAGGCCAGCGTCGTGGACTAAGGCCTAATCCCTCTCGGTGGTAGAGGAGGCACGTGCCCAACAGTGGGACAGTATATAATACAGGACTGATTTTATTATCTATTTATTCATTATGACTCAAATAAGGACCAAAAAAATCATTCAACCATTCATTCGGGATATTATAGATTACTAAAATACTTCAAACATAAAGGAACGTAAACGCCCCAACATAAATCGTTTGAGTCATAACCTTTGCCCTTACCTAACGAGGCAAAACCATTTATGAATACATAAAAATACGTATGCCGGAGTACTTAACATCGATTTTAAATTGCGGCGACTTATCAACATGCATGAAAGCTCGGCGAATGTGGTATAGACTAGGAGCAGATGATATATTTCCTCATGAGGAAATTATTGTGAAACATAATGTAACGATTTACTAATAATGTGTCACTTTTTTAATGCTTAGCATGACGAGACGACCGCTTATAAACAGTAGAAACACCGAGACCTTGAATTACAAAGTTTGTTTGGTATTCCACTGCGCTCGCCATCCTGAGACAGATGTTAAGGCAGTCTTCTAATGTCCAGTAGTTAAACTTGGCTACAATGTCGTTCAAACCGGAACACAACAGTGACTACACGTTGATGCTTGGCGGCAGAAATAGATTTTGTGGTGGTAGGTCCCAGGCGGACTCTCACATATGAGAGACCTACCACCAGTAACATAAAAGTAAGTCATATATACTTATTTTAATTGAATTTGTAAGAAATGATTAACATACAATGCAGCTCATTTTCCGAGAAAATTAATATTCCTTTTCCTAGAATTAAGTATGTACAATATATGAAAATTTAAGCGAAATCAACACAATAGCCACCTTGGATCAACACAGAATCATCATTTATCTCGCGTGAATAATAACTCTATTTAGATCTCACTACGCTTACCATAAGTTGTAGTGCTGGCATGTTCCTGTGCCCATACATACTTGAAAGTGTAAGAATCGAGAGGAATACGTCATATAATCTTATTATTAGTCCATCATAATACTAAATCTTAACCGATTTTATAGTTAAAATGGACCTAATCAAATAAAGCTTTTTGGACTTGGTTTGAGATAAATTATATTCATTGGTTTATTTAAACAAATAAGGCGTAGCTTGCGGTTTGGAAAACTTGCTGGAATCGACTTTATCTAAAAGAATAACGCCTATTTACGTCACAAATTTTATCCATTAAAGTTCGTGTCTTACTCTCGGCCTATATCCTGCCCTACCACCGCGGTTGTCATGTACACAGGCCGACAGAAACTGTAAACAAAACACCGATCGATATTACTGTACTATAGTTAAAAGCATTGCAGCATTCCATACGTGAGCATCGTGTCGGCCATATTTGCGCGCGTCTTTTGACATTAAATTTCGGCGGGAAATGCCCACGCAAATCACCGTTCAGAAACGCGAATGAAGAACTCTGTGGATCGGGACAGTTCGAAATCTAAATTGTGGCACAACGTGACCTCCTGTATGGAGAAATGGTTCGGTGATAAGCGTCTGTGGTTATTTGGCAACAACCTGCCGCTCCTACCGAGAAGGTCAGTCTATCAATCAGCCATACAACTTTATTTCCTATTTGTATTATTCTGCCTGCGTTGATGACGGCCAGAATTGACAGTGGGTAGAAAATGCTGGGGAATGCTATTCACATTCGGTAAAAAAAGCTGGGAATGCAAAACGATTCAGGCATGATTGCGAGTGGCGTATTATAAGTAATACGTAGTTTCTAGAATCTGGACTCTGTGCAATAATTAATGATTATTATTCTACCGACAACTGAATTTTCAATAATGCGTAGTATCTTCAGTATTCATTACTCCAATTAAACTTTATCTCTTGGATAAAAAATATAAACTAAGTATAGCAGGTATACATATATACCTGCCTATATATAATTTATAAGTGTAGGCATAGGTACCTAGTACCTACCTAGGTACCTATGTATACACTTATAGTTAAAAATTAAAATCAGTAATCGATAGCAGTATAACAGTAAAAATGGAATCAACTGCGGGCTATTACAAAAAAATGATAGAAAACTAGCATTTTACTCGCGGTGTCGTTTCTCCGGAAGCCTTTTCCCGTTATTCAAGTAATTGAATCTAAATAAAATATATAATAGTTAGTGAGTAGGTATAACTAATTATAGCTGAGAGATATGACATTGTAAGATTATTTCATATCTCGGATATAATCAGTTAATAATCTTTTCCTTATTTTAATCAAGTTAAAATTGTGTAATTAATTAATTCTCTCGAGCAATTATATTGTATTTTTTTAATGATATTTATTACTCTGTGAAGTTGACAGTATTCCGGCAGTGAGCAAATACAAATTATCCACACTAAAATGATACTGCATTATTTATATTAAATATTTTATCTTCTAGAAGTTGAGTAAACTATCTTGTACTAGGAGTTTCATGCGGCCTCTTCTTCTTCTTGAGCCTTCATCTACCCAATGCTGAGTAAAGACCTCTTCCATATTTCTACACGCGGCGTCACTTACGTGAAAAGCTTTTCTAGCTACAGAATCCCTAAATCACTCTGGCGATTCAAACCGCCATCTGAACGACGTTAGCGCCATCTACTTAAATTTTCAATAAAAATAAATATTTCCTACGGTAGCAAGTTACCGTGATAAAAAAGTAGCCCATATGTTAACCCAAGCCATACTCTATCCGTGTGCCAAATTTCATCCAAATTCGTTTAGCGGTTACTGCGTTTACTTCTAACAAACATTATCACTAACATTCGCATGTGGGTATAATATTAGTAATATTAACTGAAACTTCAGGAAATATTTAGTCTGTTAACAGGAGCGGACCAAGAATAGCTGAGCACAGGGCTATTACTAGTTTGAGGGCCTGCTTGTCACTCAAATAATTGTCATCTTTTCAAGGAACGATTATTGATAATGTACCTGAGTATGTACACAGTATAAAGGAAAAAAAGATAGTAAAATATATGATTTATGTATATGACAGAGAAACAAACAACAATGATATATAGTCTTTAGTGAGGACTGGGGGGCCTAACAATCGACGAGGCCTAGGGCTTCAGACCAAAAAGCCTTTATATAGATTAGCTTCTGTCTAAAAATTAACTTATTCACGAATACACAAAATATATTTTTTTCTCCATTTAAGGAAGTTTTCCGTAAAAAGGTAATCAAAGTTTCTACTAAAGAGACTATTGAACAATAAATTTCCTTATAAGGTCGTGGTAAGTGACCTTGAGTCAGCAGTAAATTGTAAGTAATAAATCGCTGCATGATTTCGAGTATGATAAAACATTATCTATGGGAAGGCCGTTAAAACGCTAGCATGTTTACTAACAAAACTATAAAGTGTGCAATATTACTATACGGAAAACTAGCCACGCTCGTTAGTCCTTCAGTATACTTTTCCGAAATAAAAAGAAGCCCGAATGTTGTTCAGGACATTGGCTACGTATGTGCTTAAATCAGTTGAATGTAATATACTTGTAGTGTTTTTATATCACATACTAAATAAAGTGGCTAGAGCAATATTGTTAGTTGTAGTAAACTTTACCATAAAATTAATTAAGAATAAAATCGCTTATTAATCTCTTGGACTAGATTGTAATTTATTGCTAAAAACCTACTTCTCACAACGAAGGATAGAAAAAACAATGGAGAAGTTTCTGCGTTAAAAACCAAGATGTAAATTATATAACATCTTCCTTATTAATTACACAATACTTAATAATTATGGTGAAAATTGTTGCGGCTTCGATGTCCATCGTACCGGCAGGGGTTTAGCTATTGTAGTGCTTGTCAAAGCAATGTAGCGAGGTCACCCGGACTCTGCAGTTAAGTCCACTTATAAACCATCTCTACCAAAAAAAATATAGAGGACCTTTTTTCGCTTCCGTCCGGGTCCTCGCACCGGTAAAGAGTGTTACGCTGGGCAGGGGATCTACTTTTTTGCACCGGGACCCTTGTTTACCTAGCTCCGCTACCGGAGCGGGAGTACAGCCTTGTGAGGGCTCACTAGTTAAGCAAGTTGATGTCATGGACGATATTCAGTGACATTTTGGATTTCAGGTTTTTGTCACGATACTAATCTAGGACATCGCCAGAATTATGCTGATTTGATCTACTTTCAAAACTAGATATTCTAGCTGTCTATTCATTGAGCGTATCGTCGCTAGTATTAGAGGGCTCTTATACTTGGTGGCAGATAATTAAAAGAAAATAGGGCACAATAATAAATCGTCCAGAAATTGTTTTTGTTGAACAACAAAACTTTTTATGAAAGAAGAATTAGACAAAGTCACGTTTTTTATAAGTCAAACAACAATATTCCTTTGGCGAAAATTAAACGAAATTTGTATTTCTAATTTTAATGTAAATTATGTTTGAGATATAACAAACAAATTTAATACACGTTATTTATAATTAATGGGTGAAATTACAGTGAAAAAGAATGAAGGGAGAAATTAACAGATCTATCATATCGCCTTATGTTGTGACAGCTAGGTATTAAAAATATTTAAATTTCATATAACATATTCTGGTTTTTTACGCCAAAATATACTAGAAAGAAACCCGCTTACCGTGTTTAAATGTATATGTATGAGGTCGTCAGCTAACACAAAGAAAAAGTAAGACAAATGTAGTCGCCAATCTTCTATTCATTTCTTTAACCCGCAGAACGCTAATGATTCTTCTAATATTGTGATTGTTTATAGCTGGGAAAGGTTTCTTATCATCAGGACCTACTTATTCGTGCCTTGTTCTAAGTTATAAAAAACCACTTGCTCGCGTCGGCAGTCAGAACACGAAGCCGACGTCTGTGCTATAAAATGGTCGAAATGTTTTTAGTTGCTTTGTCATACTATTAAATCAGAACAGAAAATAGTTAGCCGAAGTAATCGCTTTAAAAACCCATTTGCTCCCAGATCCCGCGCAAGCAGCCGCGCCATGGAGCGCTACGAGAAACTGGCCAAGCTTGGCGAGGGCTCGTACGGCCTCGTGTACAAGTGCCGAAACAGGGACACTGGGGAAATCGTCGCCGTCAAGAAGTTCGTAGAGAACGAAGACGACCCCCTGATAAGGAAGATCGCGCTCCGGGAGATCAGGATGCTGAAGGTGGGTTGATATCGTGATTAGAGTAGGATGAGATTTTTCACCGTCCTGAGCAGAGGCCGTGACCCTTTAGAGGGTCGTCCTCAGCATAGCCACATTAGGGCTCGCAGTGCCTAAAGCATTCACCCGCAAGACCGGTCTGTTTCTATAAGCCGGCCCTGCCAGGCTAAAAAACGTATGTCCACGTTAATAACAAAAAATGCTTCAGTGGCGTAGTTGTATTGCGTGCGTGGCACGATATCCCTGTATGGTTCTAGGTTCGAATCCTGGGTGTAAAGTGGTTTCGGGATTTTCTGATCAGTTTTAACCCGGAGTCTGGTAATCATGCCTGATGTGACGGTGGGCTCGCACGCTATCACTTTATGGGACGGAACAAAGGGCGAAAAGTGGATGCCCTAGTTGCACCTCTGCTTACACTTCGGGAATAAAGGCGTGATGTGTTTGTGTCCGATTTTTTTTTATCGTCTTTATAGGCAAATGACCAAGCGGTCCGCCTGATAGTAGGCAGCATCCGCCGCTCATGGACTTTGCAATGTCAAAGGCAAAGCTAATACGTTGCCTACCGGGAATCTACCTACCTATTTATCCTTATTACCAACGGGAATGTGAATAATACCTTTTTTTTTGGTTTCGCGGAGAAAGTACCTTATTAGTACCGCCCAGCCTTCGTGGGGGGCGACTGAGCGGTTATGCTAGGGTAACCGTGCCTTACGGCCCGACGTTGAGTCGCCCGGATTTGATGGTGACCTTCGAGCGACCGCCGGGCCGAGTCCCTAACCATATGTATAACTTAACTTTTTTTTTTTTTTTTTTTTTTTTTTTTTTGGTTTCGCGGAGAAAGTCCCTTATTACTACCACCCAGCCTTCGTGGGGGGCGACTGAGCGGTTATGCTGGGGTAACCGTGCCTTACGGCCCGGCGTTGAGCCGCCCGGATTTGATGACGACCTTCGGGCGACCGCCGGGCCGAGTCCCTAACCCTATATACAACTTAAACCTATGCACGGCCTACCAGCTAAAACTCCGCGGTGGCCCTCTTCGGCGCATTAGGGACGGCTGCGAGCTTCCTCTGACGTTAAAGTGTCTAGTCTGCGACCGCAGCCGCTCCCTGCGCGGTGCCGCCTTGCGGCCCGTCTCCTATGGGGGCTCAGAAGCCCCCGCGCACCGAAGGACGCCCTCGGCGTCTACGGCAGCGTGAGGCCAACTACACACACTGCCGTCCAACCCGGGGTTAACCGACAAATGTGCAAAGATGCACAGAAATGCACTAGGGCGGACAGCCCCTGCTGCCCGCCGACAACCCCTTCGTGGCCCCTATTAATCGCCTCTTACGACAGGCAGGGGATACCGTGGTGGAATTCTCCAAACGCCCCCATTCCACAGGGCGGGAGACGCCGGTCAGTCGTCCACCCGGCGCCTCCTTCGTCTCCTCTGACGGCGGGAGGGATCGGCCCGTTCCCGATCCCTCTCGGCACTCTCCTTCTGCGAGAGGACCACCTCGCAGAAGTGGGCCACCGCACGCCAGGCCTCCCGACTGCCGACCATGGAAGCGACCACGGCCGGCAGTGAGAGATCTCCTCCGACGACTGAAACGAGAGCGCTGCGCTCCTCGTCCCAGGCTGGGCAGGACTCCAACGTGTGTTGGGCCGTATCTTGCGGGCAGTTGTCACAATGGTGACACACGGCGCTTACTTCCTTTCGTACTATTTCACACAGGTACTCACCGAAGCAACCATGCCCGGTGAGCACCTGCGTCAGGCGAAATGTCGCCACGCCGTGGCGCCTGTCCAGCCACTGTGCAAAGACAGGACGCACTGCCGCGACGGCCCGAAGCCCCGCTGACGGGGCCTCCAGCCTGAAACGCCACTCCTCCACGGCGGCTCGCCGTAAGGAGGCCCTTTTGGCCTCCACCTCCTTCGGGGCCGGACGCTGCCCATTCCTGAACGCCTCCTCCCTCCAGTGGAAAGTGTCAGAGAGAGATTTGGCGTCCAGATCCCAGGGCAGGAATCCGGCCAAAACACAAGCCGCCTCGTACGAGACCGTGCGGTACGCCCGTATGGCGCGCTGCGCAACGATCCGCTGCGGGCCCCTGCAGGAGGGCGACAGAACGCCGCCCCAGGGCGTCAGCCCAGACCGGGCTGCCATACAGTGCCATGGACCGCACGACCCCGTGGTACAACCTTCGGCAAGGGATACTAGGACCTTCCAGGTTGGGCAGCAGGCTGGAAAGAGCGCCCGCTGCCCGGGACAACTTCGTCCTTAACTTCTCAAAATGGGCGCGGAAATCCCACCGGCTATCCAAAATCAGACCTAAATACTTCATAGTTTTGCCGATGGGAATCCGCACCCCCTCAACCACGATGTGGGCACTCGGCCGGTGGCCCCGCCGAGGCCCGTGGAAACAAATGGCCTCGGTCTTCTCGAGGGCCACCTTCAAACCTAAACGTCTGATCCGACTCACTACGTGGCCGGTGCCCACCGCCGCCAGGATCGCGGCGTCCTGGAAGGTCTTGGACGTGGCAGTGACTAGCGTATCATCCGCATAGCACGTCACGCCGACGCCCCAGAGATTGGCACCACGGAGCACCCAGTCGTACCCGATGTTCCACAAGAGAGGGCCTAGAACCGACCCCTGTGGGACACCGCACGACATCGCTCTACGGTGCCACCCGTCGGCGCTCGGGATACACCACGTACCTGTCAGAAAGGTACGCGTGCACCAGACGCCTGAGATAGGGCGGCACCGCGTGGTACCGCAGTGCTTCATTGATACATGGCCAGGGAGCGAATTAAACGCGTTAGAAATATCTAAAGATACTGCAATCACAGTTTTACCCCTGGCCACTGCTTCCTCCGCCTGCGACTTGACCCGTAGAATCGCGTGGACGGTAGAGCGTCCACCACGAAATCCAAACTGACTGTCGGCCAAGTTGGGACCGACCCTCTCGAGGTGCTCGACAAGGCGCGCGTGTAGAATGCGCTCAAAAAGTTTGGCAACCTCGTCGAGCAGCACGATGGGCCGGTAGGCCGACGGCGACTCTGCGGGTCTCCCTTCCTTCTTAAGCAGGACGAGCTTCCCGGTTTTCCAGCGCGCCGGAAGACGCCCTGTGCCATACAGGCGGAGAAAGGTTGTGGAGCTGCGGCCCCAGGTGCTCGAGGGCTAGCACCCAGGCTTTCCCGGGGATGCCGTCGAGTCCCGGGCGGTGTTCTTGCCCCGCAGCCGAAACACTGCCGCCCGCATTTCCGCGGGCGAAACCTCTGGAATATCCCTTGCCGATAACTCTAACGACGAAGACGCCACTTCCGGTGGCGCCATCGGTGGAGGAGTGGTATCCTCGGTGGCCGGGAACAAGGCTGCGACGACGTTGGCCAGAAGTTCTGGCCGGAGACTCTGCGACAGCGGGGCGCCGCTGGACGAAGCTTATTCATTACTAATTTAGTAGGGCGCTCCCCATGGGTCCACGTCGAGAGTCTCCAAAACTCCCTGCGTGTCGCGACCTTGGCCCTATGCACGGCCACCCGCAGCACTCTCTTCGCTTCCTTGTAGAGGCCGTAAAGCTGCCGCTCTTGGTCTTCGTGTGTGCTACTTCTAGAACGGCGACGGCGATGCCTGGCGTATCGACGGCGCGCCGCCACGCAAGACGCGCGCAATTGCGCTAGCTCCGCCGACCACCAGTACACCTGCCGCCGCGGAGGACGACGGAGGGCTTCGGGGCATGGCGGCGTCGCAAACATCCGACATTGCCACCCCGAACCACTCCGCTCTCCTGCTCGACCCGCACCGGACCCTCCGGCGCGGGGAGCCACGATACTGCCAGAGCGGCCAGCCCTAGGGCCTCCTTATCAAGGCGCCGTAACGCCCACCGCGGGCAGTCCTGATTAAGGGCACTCGGTCCACCACTGTTGGTGCCGGATATTTCGAGGACGCGGAGACGTCGAACCTGATATAACGATGGTCCGACAAAGTCTCCACGCCCACGAGGACTCTCCAGCCCTGGACACGACGTGCGACGGCGGGGCTCCCAAACGACAAATCCACTATGGACCCGCCGTTGTGCCGCACGCACGTGTTCACCGACCCCCTGTTCAGGACGGCCAGGCCGACGGAAATCGCCCATTCCTCCAGGACCCTACCACGAGCGGTGGTCGCCGGCGAACCCCAGACCGCGGATTTCGCGTTGAAGTCGCCGGCGACGATCGCCTGATGAGGTTGGCCCTGTTCAACCAGGGCCCCCAACCGAACGAGAAACGATTCGAACTCGGCCAGGGGTCTGTTGGGGGAGAAATACACTCCTACTACCCACAAGTCCCCAACAGAGCCGCGACGCATCCCTGGCCCTTCTCGACTTTTGCGAAGGGCGGGGAGCCAGCGGCACCCTGGTGATGATGGCCACCGACCCGTCGATGTCTCCGACCCAGTTATCGCGGGCGGGACAAAATACGGTTCGGCGACCACGGCCACGTGCACCGACCACTGCGCCAGGCTCTGGGACAACAGGTCCTGGGCGCGGGCGCAGTGGTTTATGTTCGCCTGGAGGAATCTAAACTCCATTATTGATGGGCGACTTCCTCCACTTCCATCTCGGCCACCACTGGTTGTGGTGGGCTCGCCGCCTGCGACTGGGACGGAACCTCAGCCGCGGCAGCTGGTCTTCTACGCGGGCGACGCAGGGTTTTCTGGGAGGACGCGGAACAATTCTTCCCTCCACCTGGTGCCCGGCGGGTTTGCGAGCTGCGGCACACAAGGCGCAGTTGAACTTGTCTGCGCATTGCCGGGCTTTGTGGCCCGGCTTGCCGCAGCGGTAGCACAAATCACTACGGTCAGTAGAACCGTCGCAGCTCCCTCGCACATGCCCTTTCTCGAGGCAACGGTAGCAACGCATAGGCCGCACCTCGAGGACGGTCACTCGTGCAACGACCCAGCCTATTTTAAGACGGCCCGCTTTTATTTTTTGGGCCGCCTTGGTAGGCACCTTGGCCCAAACGGCACCCATGCCGGATCTGTCTGGGCGGACTTCCCCAACTTTAATCGCCTCCGCAGCGCACCCGCCAATGCTAGATAAGGCCGCCTTAACCGTCTCGGAGGTGGCCGCAAAGTCCAACCCCGAGATCCGCAGCTCCGAGCACTTGGTGGGCCGGGAGACAACTACATCCCCCGAGTCCCCAAAACATTCCCTCAGCCGCGCGGCGAGGGAATCGGCCTTCTGCTCGGACTCAGCCCCGGGCACCTCGTATAGCATGGCACCCGTGGCTGCATATTTAGGCCTGAGTCTGTCGATTTGCAGACCAGACAGGTCCACTCGCCGCTGTGCGTCCGTGAGTACTCCAGCGTACGTCAGTCTTTCTCAACGGCCGCTGGTGTCAATGATATGACTACCGCCGCTGCCTTCGGCGGCCGGAGCTTCGGCTCGGCGCGCTTGGACGACTGTCGCGATGCTGCGGGTTTTGGTGCACCGGACTTGGCCTTCTTCTTCCTTCCCACCTCACTGCGGTCCAGGCCGTATCCATGGACACAGGAGCCGGCGGAAGTGGACTAGGTTCCTGTGGGGCTTGCTGCCCGGGAGGGGCGGGCCTGTTCTTTCCTCTCCCCTTTGTCTTTGTGGAGCTTTGGCGTTCTGTGGTGTCGGCGCCGGAGCGGCGCCCTTCTCGCCTTGAGTACCCTTTTGGCTACACCTTTGGCTACTTTACGCCAGATGGCCCGGCAACTGCAACGCAGGACGGGTTGTTAAAGGGAGTGACCAGTGGTGTCAGCACAGGTGGAGTGGGCTGGACAGCTCTACTGCCCTTCGCTTTGCCCTTGGCCTTGGTGGTGGCGGACTGAGGTTGCCCACCAACAAATCCTTCCTGAACTGGGAGCTCCACTTGCGCGGTTTTTGTTTCATGGGCCAGGGAGGTCTTTGAGCCGGACCCATGAGAGTCGACTCAAGTCTGGCCTGCAAGCGGGCTTCCAGCTGCTCTATGGCGTCTTCAGATGGTCTCGCACACAGAGCCTTCTCGTTCTTTTTCTATACGTCGTCTGAGGGAGGCGTTCTCTTCCATCATCTTGCTCATTGCCGTCTCGAGGCGCGCGCTGTGGTCTCTAAGCGCCTTCGTCTCCTGCTCGAGTCGAGCATTTACCGTCGCCTGCGGTTGGTTGACGTATTGGTTATGGTCTCAGCCACCGAGTTCAGAGCTTTTTGGCTCGTGCCCTTCAAGTTGCCTGATTTGCGCATAATCAGCCGCACGATCTTGCTGCAGTGAGTCAGGTCCTCTCGTAGAATGACTCTCGGTCCGTCTAGCTCTATCGGAGGTATTTCAGGATCTACAGAGGTTTTCAAGTACTCTTGAACCCGTTCTTCCATTTCCTCGTCCCGCTGGATCCGGTGAGCCTGCCGTCTTTGAGTTCTTAGGCTCAGCGCCGTGTCTTGCCTGTTTTTTGAAGGCGGACCGGTGTCTGTGCCGCTTTCCGAGTCGCTGGACGGACGAGATCGCGACCTCACCGAAGATGTTGCACTTCCCGCCCAAAGGCGTCCTCTACGGAGCCTCGTGATAACGCCACTCGTTTCAGGCTCAACGACCGAGGCCGGAACCGCAAATTCAAAATCACCTGCTGAACCTTCACAGGGCTGTACGCCCACATCTCCTCCTATAACTTCTCCTCCTACTATCTTTCTGTTCAGGATTGCTCCCTCCGACCTCCGCCCCTCCAGCCCCGGATTCGGGAACCGGAGTAGGCAATCTCGTCAGTTTTTGGTTGGGTTTTTAAAATATTTGCATCCATGAGATTCCCACGAGTATGGGGAAAGGGTGGTCCGCCCAGGCAGAGCCCCTGTACCTGGGTAAGCCTAGCGTAACCCGCACAGAGTGTCGGTTTGGTACTCTGGCGGGGTCGCACTCGAGACCGAACTACCCATCGGCCATGCATCCTCGCGTGCGCCGCCGCTTGGGATTCGGGGTCATTTTATAGAGGTTTTCTTCCTCGCGGTCCGGGCGGTTAAGCCAAGACCCTCGGTCCGGCAGGAGCGCGAGACATATCCACAGACCTCCACACCGGATTACGATCTACGACGGCGACAATGGGAGAGAGAGTCCCTCCCACTGCCTGCTCGGGGCGGGGTGAGCGCACACCGAGCCCGTCGACACCCCCGGACAGAACCAGGAGCCGCTCGAGGTGGGCCCTCCGGACCAATCGTCAACTAAACGAGACGACGATCGCCGCAACAGGCGACGACCGCCAACCATCTTGTTGTCAGGATATTCGCCGGCGCGCAGATCAGCCTGATCGGTCTGATCGACGCGCCGTTGCCCAGGGTGCACCACGAGGAGGTTTCCTGACCTAGCACCCCATGTATAACTTAACCTGCGCACGGCCTACCAGCTAAAACTCCGCGGTGGCCCTCTTCGGCGCATTTGGGACGGCTGCGGGCTTCCTCTGACGTTGTGTCTGTCTACGACCGCAGCCGTCCCTGCGCGTCTCCTATGGGGAATAATACCTACAGTAAATTGTTATGAAATTTTAATTAGCGTGTTCAAAACAACAGACTCAAGATACTTGGTCCGAAAAATATTCTACAATTGCACAAGTTTTATTCAAACAATAAAACAACGTTCCGCCCTGTGTCACGAAATATCGTCGAAAAATGTAATCAATGCAATACGAGTTATGAAACTTTGTAGAATCGTGTTTTTATTATTCAACCAACTGTAATGTTGACGAATTGTGAGCCAGTTCGAAACAATACAATGTATTTTAAATGGTGTTATATTGATCCGACCGTGTTGAAACTTGTCCTGGGTGAGTCCTGTATGTTTCAAACATTATTCCAAAATATCAGAATATTACTAGCTTAAGTCATTTTCTGAGCCATAAGTTACGTGTTTCAATGCAAAACATACCAATTGCTCTATTGCTCAGTGGAAGTGAGAGTTAAATTATAAATTTAAACAATTTAAATTAAAACCCGCTGAACGATATAGTAATTAATAAATTTATAAAAAATACTGTTTTCGAATAACAAAATTATTTGTTATAAACGTAAATCCTTAGTCTAAAAAAAAAAAAAAAAAAAAAAAAAAATTCGATGAAAGCTCGTCCTTGTTGCTCAACAATAATCATTTATAATGCATGCAATGGCTACTTATATATGGAAAGCGATAGCAATTGTCGACTACAACACTTATCATTATCGTTAATCATTTGCAGTACGCCAAGTCATCGGAACCTTTAGCAGTATAACAAGAATGTTAATTCATTAAGCCTTAGGTCCTTTCGCCCACGGGACTATTTAACCATATTCAGGTTTCGTGCATTCTTCTCCAACAGAACCTGAAGCATCCAAACCTGGTGAACCTGATCGAAGTGTTTCGGCGCAAGCGCAAGCTGCACTTGGTCTTCGAGTACTGCGACCACACCGTGCTACATGAATTGGAGAAGTATCCAGCTGTGAGTACACCTGCAATGATCTTTACCTTAATTTTTAGGAAAGTCATACATTTGAGTGAGGTGGCTGGCGGGATAATGCCCACCGTAGAGTTGCATGTTAGTTTTTTGTTTCTATAGCATTTAATTCCCCTCCCTTCCCCGAAAAATGACATGATAGACGCCACTAGAATAACATATCTCTCTGGCGTTAAAAAAATATCTTATCGCATTCCCTTGCAAAGACTATATTATTATGTTAATTTTAAAATCCCATCTCACCAAAACACAAGTACAAAGTAACTTATGGTCTGTTTGTACAAGACAGTAATTTAATTCGCGTGCCGACCTCGCTATTGGGTCTATTTGTAGTGTGTACCTCTGCCTCATTTACCGAGACCCTGAACTTTGAATGTTTGGCGATTACATTGTTAGACTTTAACGTATTATTGTCTCGGTGTTGTACGCCTATTGGATTAGATAATGAAATAACTCAAATTTGCCGCTGGAGTAGGCTTATAAGGGGCAGTAGTCGAGCTGCCTTCCTACCATGGGCGCTGGGAGGGGGGTATAAGTAGGTGCACGGGCACCTTACTGCCCAGAAATACATCACAAAAAGTATGTCACTGAATAAATCTGCATCAGTGGTAATTATACACCACTGAGGATTATTTATAGTAATTTATTTTCAAAGTCGCAATTTGAATTTGACCATTAATTATTGAAGTTAGTTAAATTATATCACTTCGAGTTTAGGCATTACGGCGTCTTTTTTTTAACGAAATTATCAAATACGAACTTATATCCATTTGCTGAGTTTAAATTGACACGGACAAGCCACGTTTGGGAAAACCTAATGTGTGAGTCAACATTGACTGACGAGCGCCGTATGTGGGGTGATATCTTTAATGTATTGTTTCATTTTGAAGTCTATATTAGTTTTCAATCGGAGACGTAGTTGAATTGCGTGCGCTCTTCAACACCGCTCTGAGGTCCCGGGTTCGAATTTCGAGTCGATGTGATATTATTTTTCTGCTCATTATCAACCCAGAATCTGTAATTAGTACTTGAAATAGCGATTGATCACCCTCTATAACATCTTGCAGTGGAACGCACATGGCGAAAAGGGATATTTTAAGCTTTGCTGCTGCCAACACCTTCAGGAATAAAGGCGTGAAGTGCGGTAGTTTTTAAATTTTGATTACTATGAACTTCTGTTTGGTACTTTTCCCGAGTGAGATACATTGCAACTGACGGTAAATGCATGGATCGTATGTCTACAAGGGAAATTGATGTAATCATCATAATATTGTAACCAGCTGATTTAATAGAATTTGAACACGTAGGTAAACAATTAGAGACTACACTCACTCGAGTAACTGGTCTGCTAATTATTATATACCTAGGCTTTGCTATAAACAGACGATATTTTGTGTCTGAACGAAAAAAAAAACGCAACAGTAACTGGTGGCTAATATGCATAAAGATATTTTATACTATATTTTAAGAAAAGGATTAGAAATACCATTCTGATATGTGGTTCCCATGTTCGTTTTATAATGTGAACATTTCCTTGTGTATTTAAAAAATGAACAAATAAAAATGATGACTAATAACTTGAAATATGTCATTAAAAATATTTGCTGTGTTTGAGGTCAAAAAACGTGATCAAACGGGTATGTTTATTCAAATTAGTGTTTTTGAAATCAATAAATTCATTTCTGTTTTACTAAACAATAGGATTTCAATATTTATTACTTTTTTGTACACGTGCAGTTGAAAAAATATTTCTAGCATTGAGTTTATGTTAAAACTATCTAAATTGTATTACGTTCGAAGCAGTGGTGGAACGTCCTAGGCGCTACTTTTAGAGGGGCACTAAAAAATGTAAACTAGGAACTTTTAAAATTGGAATTTTATCCTTTCATATTTAAGCGCATGTACCGACATTTAGGGGGTGGGATGCTTGGTTGCATAGTGGGTCTTTTGTTTTGTTGAAATGGCGTTTCTTGTTTCGTTTGGTGCGTTGGGGCGACTAATTTTGGATCCAAAACTCACGCTACGGCACTGATTCTAAAATAAGACAAAAACACTGTAAATATATAATTATATACTGAAGTTATATTAGGTATCTACTATCTACTTATTTTACCATTTCTCTATGTGAATTACTCTAAGGCGTCTTTTGGTGCATTTGTTTTGTTTCGTGTACCTACTGAAGTCGAAATTCACTGAGCTCTACTGATTACGTACTTATAATAGTTATTAGGGAATTTAATGAGAATACGTGACACAAATCACAATTATAGGGAAATCATGACTTGATTAAACTACCTGTTTTTGAATCACGAATCAAACTAATGATGTTCAATAATCGCAACTGATTTAATGAAGCAAATATTTTGTAATTTATAAAGCCTATTTATATAACGATGAAACAATATTTATTCATTAAACACAGGAATTTCGAACAAAACAAATTCCTAAAATCTCTTGAGTTTCCTTATGAAAAACACACACGTTCTTATATTTAAATAACCGTTGGGTTTATGTTAATATATTTATTATTTATTTTATGTTCAATTATTCTTATCATTAATAAGATGGTACTTAAAATTCTAAGCAGATACTAACCTATTAATTGACGGATAACTGCTGGCTTCCTATAATTACAGCAGTGGTAGGCAGCGGCTTCGCTGTATGCTTTGTATATCCGATGTTCGTGGGTGACTTACTATCAGATAGGGCGTCAGCTCATCTGCTTTCGAGGGTTACAATTTATTACAATAAAATGTATTAAAATTTACAAATTATTTATTGGTATACCCAAATTACAATAGTTTCGTAATACAAGTTATTACGCAAGATATTGAGCGACCTCCAGATTAACAGAGAACATTTGGACTAGTGTCCTCTTAACTTTTTACGTGACGCGCATGTGATGAGCTGTCGACATATTCAATGATATCAGATCGCTCCAATTAGACCTTCATGTATCTTTATGGAGATCAAGTGACCCATCGATGGACCTTGACTGCACGTAATCTGCATAATGTAGACAGTAATTCTTAGACGTTAATTACACGCTTCAAATGCAACAAAGACATGCCTTTGTGAATTGTATAAAAAAGTAAATAATTCAGTTTATTTAGTTCATGTTAACAACATAATTCTACAATATTTAAGACAACGTTCGCAGGTTCAAAACCCAAGGTACTACCTCTGACTTTTACAAGTTACTTGTTTATTTGGGTTAACAGTGAAGGTAAACATTGTGAGGAAATCTACATACCTGAGATTGACAATTCTCTATAAGAATTTCGAAGGTATGTGAAATCTGAAAACCCGCACTACGCCAGGGTGATAGGCTAAGGTCTAAATACAGCAGTATAGCAGGCCCCGCTCAGCAGTGGTAGGTATGGTACAGCCAATTTTCTTTCGTCAAACTGCCCCTATACCTTGAATAATAGCGATTTCGCTTAGTTTTACGACTTTGTGTCAAATCTGAGTATCACAGCTACAAATTTCAAAACCACTCTTCTCCGATAGCCTAGTTGGTTGTGGAACGGACTGCCGTTGTACGCAGGTTCAAATCCCAAGGGCACACACCTCTGACTTTTCTAAAAAATGATGTTTGTATTCTTTCACCAGTGAAGGAAAACATCGTGAAGAAACCTGCATACCTGAGAAGCTCTCTATAGGAATTTCGAGGGTGTATGAAGTCTTATCAAATCGCACTAGGCCAGCGTGGTGGGCTAAGGCCAAATCCCTCTCAGTGATAGGGGAGGCCCGTGCCCAACAGTGGGCCAGTATATAATACAGTGCTGATATGATTATGACTCTCTTCTCCCAGGGCTGCCCCGAGCTCCTCTCGAAGCAGATCATCTGGCAGACCCTGCAGGGCGTCGCGTACTGTCACCGGCACAACTGCATCCACCGGGACGTGAAGCCCGAGAACATCCTGTTGACAGGCGACGGCGTGGTCAAGCTGTGCGACTTCGGCTTCGCGAGGATGATTAGTGCGTAGTGCTGTTTCTACAGGGTCATTTTGACATTGCATTACTAAATGAAACCACATACTTATCTACTTGGAAATACCAATTAAGTAATAAGTTACTTGAGCCGTACATAGATGTAAATTTAAGTGTAAGTTTTGAACAAAATAAATATTAATAAAATTGATTTTAATTTTACGCGCCCGAATGCCACTACTACTACTCCATGAGAATTCGTCGCAGCGGCATCATACTTTCAGTCAGAAATACACTCACGTACACGCCATATTCGCACTTAACTACAAAATGATAAAAATTAGAAAACTAAAAGCAGGATTTTAGGTAAATATATTCGTAATTAATGGATATTTTTTGGCACAATGTCAGCAAAGATGAAGACGAGTATGTGGTTTCATTTAGTAACAGAATGTCAAAATGACCCTGTATATTCCAACGTATACCAGTCTGGGACTTTTTTATGTCTATCCCTGGTTTATAATAACTATTTTTTATGTTGCGTTACAGGTTAATTCTTATAATGTAAGCACACTACAAGAAAGTCTAAAATTGATTATGAATTCATCGTTTTATTATTATGTTTAATATGATAGTTTCTGATGTACCCATTTTGAATAATCAT
>NW_023593021.1:0-28046 GCF_014839805.1 Manduca sexta
TGAAGGAAAACATTGTGAGGAAACCTGCACACCTGAGAAGTTCTCTATAAGAATTTCGAAGGTGTGTGAAGTCTACCAATTCGCACTAGGCCAGCGTGGTGGACTGAGGCCTAATCCCTCTCAGTAGTAGGAGGCCCCTGCCCAACAGTGCGACAATATATAATACAGGGCTGATATTATTAGGCATATACCTACATTACTCCTAAATACTTTTACGCAGCCGGAACCGCAGCTAATACTTGTATTATAACCTCACAGCTCCCAACAGAGATACCTCATTCCTGTTTTAAAACTATATCATTACTGGCTGTTCCCGCGGGATCCGAACGAATGACAACCACACGCGACCACTAGTTGATCATAACACTATTAAATAAATAACTTTTGATGTCAACATGTATAGGGCACTTTGTTATTGTAGTACATTGAAGTATATTCTATACACATGAACGTCCACAATATAAACTATTTATCGAAAATTTGAACTTAAATGGCAACCAAAATGTCACGGTTATAACCTATTTATTCACTTGAACAACAAATAATTTTATAATGATTTCTTATGTTTACGCGAAAGTTAGACATTAAAATTAAACTATATTTCGGAATTTATCGCGGTTTTAATATTTTAGTTTTCTCCCGACGTTTCGAAGACTTTGCAGCCTTCAGTCCCACCCCGTGACCATGAATTCCGAAAAATAGTTTATATTTACTTATTTAAGTAATATTTTTTATTCACCGACTCGAGTCTAACTGTAAACCGGGATACAGTTAGACTCGAGTTCTTATATAATGAGCGTCACTCCGTACATAACCACAAGCTGTAATGTTGAAGTCATGTTGAAGTCAGTTGTATGGATTGCAGTACAATTGAGTCGAACACAATGAGAACACCAGATCTAGTACGAAGTACATATATATTGATGTTGTGGTATATTTTAAAAAAATATAATTGTAGTAGCAAAGTATGCCTACTCGTACTATGCCAGCGTGGTGGAGCAGGACTGATATTCTTTCAGTAGTAGAGACCTGTGCTGAGAGGGACAGCATACGATACAAGGCCGACATGGTTTTAAGAACAATTTCCAATGTGAGCAGAGTTCGATTCCCAGTTGGGAAGCTCTTGAAAGGAGTAATAATTGAAGTTAGATAGGGGGTCAGTCATCCAATCCAATAGGTTGTTATTAACGTATTTATATAGAGCGGACATTGACAAGATTGTCATACAAAAATTTTGCGCTCATGCTTTGGTTACTCAATCTACTGTGAAATATCAAACACCAATGTGAAATACTTCATTTATGTCTATTTGCACGTTTTTAATTCGCATATTAGCATATTTTTGTAAATATGTAATTTTGTATCAATACCTAACGTCGCTGCGACAAAACAATTTATAAGAATAATTGTTGTTATTTCTAAATAACAATTAAAATCACTTATATAACTACAGATATGTTAAATTAGGGATAAAATTAATAAGAATCGCGTAAGGTAAACCAAAGTAATCAGCTCGGGCTGACATGTCATCATCATCATCATTTCAGCCGGGAATCGTCCAGTGCTGGACATAGGCCTCCTCCATTGAGTGCCTCAGGGACCGGTTCTGGGCCGCCCTCATCCATCAGACTCCGGCGACCCTCACCAGGTCGTCGGTCCATCTCGTGGGGGGCCTGTCAACGCTACGCCTCCCGATTCATGGTCGTCACTCCAGAACTTTTCCGTCCCAATGGCCATCAGTATGAGCTATGTGCACTGCCCACTGCCACTTGAGTTTCGCAACTCTAAGGGCTATGTCGGTTACTTTGATTCTCCTGCGGATCTCGTTTCTACTGATTGGTATAAGGGGAAATAATTAGTAATAACTTTTGGAGCACAAATCCGGTCATCTAAATAGGTATAACGGTGACGTTTTGGTTGCCATTTTAGTTAAGATTTGGAATAAATAGTTTAAACGGACGTTCGTGTCTATAGAATATACGTGGGTTTTATGTAATAAGTATATTTTGTGCAAATTAAATTATGCCACACGGCTCTAAGCCATTTTTAGTGAAAATATCCAATAATCCCGAAAAATAAAGACGTAATCATGGATTATTGTGTTTTCCAATTATTACAACCACGAAACATTTTAATCTCATTATTGCAAATTAAATAAAAATTAACATAGATAACATAGAACCTTATAATAGTGAGCCAGAAATATGTAAGATAAATAAATTTGATACAAAGTATCAATTAAATATATTAAAATTCGTATTTCGCTGTAATCACTTTTCATGATTATATAACAAACACCATTTGTAAGTAATTGGAGTTATTGTAACTCTCAGTTTTACAACATTCTGTATTATTGCGGAAAGTTTGTAAGAAAAGTGTCCGAAATAAAAAATTCGTCCATAATATGAAAGTGTAATGGAACTTAAAAAGAATAAAGCCATATATTTTTCCAACATTTGCTAACCATTGACAATAAACTACCAACAAACTTTATTTAAAAAAGGAATTTTACAGCAAACCTCCCCGGAACAAAATAATGAATCTTTTGTAATACCAATAATAAGTTTGCACTTCCAGCATGATTGAAACAAGGAAATCCTCTTATCTTAGCAGCCTCCGTTTTATTAAGTCGAGATAGTTGATAAAGTAGGTCTTATTGCCTCCATCTTAATGACGCACCAGACTGTCGAGGGTTTAAAAATGGAGCTAGTGTACATAAAAGAAAATTCTAGATTGTAATAAAATTAATTTTGTAGACGTCCGCGAGATATCTATTTCTATCATGTTATACCTTCCTTTCTTGGGCTTCGAGGCCCTAGCAGAGTTGCAGAGCAGAATAAGCGTAAAAGGGAGTGAAAGTAAACTAGGTTTTCAGTACAATACCAAATTATATATTTCAGATCATCGATACATATGTACTACGTACTAGAGTTGCCGTTCCAAACATTCCCTGTGTTCAACTGAATTGAACTGTCATCCATCCAAACTGCTTTTAATATGGTGTCAATATTGATGCTTGTGGTTATGTACGGAGTGGCGCTCATAATATAAAAACACGAGTCTAAGTGTAAACCTTGATTTGAATAAAAAATAATAATCAAATAAGTAAAATTATTTGTTATTCAATTGAATAAATAGATTATAACAGTGACGTTGTGGTTGCCATTTTAGTTCAGATTTTGAACAAATAGTATATATTATGGATGTTCGTGTCTATATAATATATGTCAATGTTTACGATACATTAGAACACAACCATAACAAGCTAGCACACAGCACTTGGTACATTACATTGTTATTTATTCTAAATATCAAAATTCAAATACTATTGTGCTGCCAGTTCACATAATATTATAGAGAATGTTTATAATATGTTTGTCAAGTATGTTTCGTTTGCGCCAATCTTATCAGAGTACTATAGATTATCCGGAACACGCTCGCCGAATCATACGTTCATAGAGGCATCTGCGGCCATCAGTATTAGGAATTTTATAAATGGCTAGTTTTTCAATGGTCGTTCATGTCAGTTAATCGTAGGATAAACAAATAAATAAAACATAAACAAATTAAGGATGACAGCTTATGTGAATAACGTTGTCTTACTATTATATCGTCTGATTATGATTTATTTGAAAATTATCTAACGAATGGAAGGTGATGAATGAAATGCGCGCTTTGAGCTTAAAGTGGTTTCGGGTAAAGTTATCAATTCCAAATAAAATAAAATTTATTTCCACTTGCTTTTGCTCGCGGCCTCGCTCGCGTGAATGAGTTTTTCCGGATAACATTCCCGCTAGATATTTCCCGGCATAAAAATAGTCTATGTCCTTCGTTCTTGAAAATTTTATCGAATTCCGTTTGTTAGTTTTGAGTTTATCGAGAGACAATGTTATATTATATCTAAGAATTTGTTTGAAATTTACCTGTTTAGTCCGATTAGACTTCTACATATGACATAAAAAAAAACATTATTATTAGTTTCAAACTTCTATCCCGTTTGGCTGGTTACAATATGATCTGATCTATTCCAGGTACGGTGAAACCCTTCAGGCTTTGGTTCCACACTGACAACGTGGAGGCACCTGTTGACATTGACAATCGCGGCTTTTGTCTCAACTACGTGCAACAACCCTGCACCAACAACGTCATGTGACTAAATATATTTTTGTGACAGATATTTGTAATTTATTTAATGTGGGTCGGTTGGCTCAGGTATCAGTTTCAAGACCTCTTCAACCTCAGGGATCTTATTCTCTATGCCACACGTTATTTTGACAATACGTAACTGGCATGTAACGCGCCGTATCGCGTTTAAGACAATAAAATTGGCATACAGAATACCATTCCACGCTAATTTCACGAAGATCGTAACACGACCGCGTTACGAGTTAACACTGTTTCACAAAATAAGGCCCCTGTGTTAATGAAACATGTTTTAAAAATTAAAACATACACAGTGTGTTTATAGATCACTTTTTTCAAGTCTGGAGTAAAATCTAAGATTTGTCGTGTAAAAATAATTGAATCCCTCCTAGCCGAATTTCGACCACGGCGGCCAATCTCAACGGAGATCAGACAGATACGCAGGAGATATTATAGTGCACAAGTTTGTGCGCAATACACGGGTGCATTCTCTGTTCCTTCACTCTCATAGTTCGGTGAGACGACAATCCGACATGACCGGAGAGAAATCAGGCGCAGGACCGACAGCTTTACGTGATTTCCAAGACACGGGGGTATCACACCAACTCCCTGACTCCGAACTGCGACTGAGTAATTTTTAAGATGGAAAACCCAGTCACAATTATTTTGGCCCGACTCGGGATACAAACCCAGGACCTCAGCGCGGCAGTCGTACTTGTACCGTGTACAATTACAACTGCGCCACCGAGGCAGACCTAATAATAATATTATAATTACCAACCCTATACTATACACTGCTCACTGCTGAACAAAAGCCCCCTTTACTACTGAGAGTAGGCATTAGGCCGCCACGCCGCGCTGGCCTAATGCGAAAACTAAAAGATAATTAAAATTAGTTTTTATGAGTGACGAGTCGAGCATACCGCTCGTCTCGTCACTCATAAAAAATTCGTCTCTTGAATTCTTTGAAGACATACTTTAAGATTCACAAAATAAAAGGTAGCAAATGTTT
Source organism: Manduca sexta (assembly GCF_014839805.1). NCBI lineage: Eukaryota > Metazoa > Arthropoda > Insecta > Lepidoptera > Sphingidae > Manduca > Manduca sexta. The sequence continues at coordinate 5,156 of NW_023593021.1, forward strand.
ACTTAACATATCGTACCATCTTGAAAACTAATAATACTTTCTGACGTATATTTTGAAATCCCGACTCTTTCATAGCAATCTGATCGGAAAACTTTCAAGTAGTTTAAAAGTAAATCATGAAACGAGTTGATTAAGTTATTTCAAATGTAATGCCTATGCGACTTCTCAGCCCGCTGAGCCAGCTGTCCCCAGTTTATTCTGCGATATTTTTATAAGTTTTTCTTCGAAAGTATTCTAGATGAGACATAACGAAGTTGTTTCAGCGAGCCAGAAGAGATATATCCTTTTAGCTATTAAAATTGGCTACATAATTATTGTGCTCTTAAAAACAATTTATTTTTAGAGGAAGTTTAACCACGACAAATGAAGGCAAACCGCACGATACATTCATTTTTGGTAATCACTATAAAATAGATTTCCATTTGTAAATACACAATTAGAATAACATATTATGTATAATTTATGCTTGAAACTTATTTTTAGACTATCTGAATCAGCTATTATGTGCCACGTTGCGCTCCTGAATTAGTTAAAGTATTTCGAAACTCTTAGATACGTTCAGACGTGTAAGAACGCTGCATCGTGAATGTTAGGAATTATTACTATACCTAATTTTGAATCAAAATGTAATTATTCTATTAATATTATAGTAATGCTTCACTTTACATCGTTTGTATTTGTAACAAATTATTTATGCACACACTAATACTTAAGTTTAAATTACAAATGTTATTAACTTTTTAAAAAAATCATAAGAAACTGTTTATGACGTCATATTAACTTATCGTCTAACGTCATATTAAAGCATTTAAATAAAGCCAAAGTATGTTGTCCGTCTGGGTCAAATAAAATCACCTGCAATACACTTTCAAAACACTGTAGGTAATTTAGGAGATGCATACAAATGCCGGTCCACACCCCGATAAAACTTGATACTAGACACAATTATACACGCCACTGCGACGTGTTTCACATTTTTCGCTATCGGATGAAAATATTCTACTACCGCCATTTTGTATAGATACTAATTATGATTATTGATGACTAAAACCACACTAAACTCACAGTATATTTATTAATTAGAAAGTAAAGAATCTGCTGGCTCAGCTAGTACTGCTCGCAGAAAATTGACAGTACGAATATGCTGAGTGAGATAATTAGCCACCCAAACAACCCCACCCAAATCCCTCATATATAGTCTGTCAAGTAAATGTGTTTACATGCCATTGTTTAGTAAATTTCAATTTGAAGGAAGGAATACTGGCAACACTCTTATCTGTAGTACGTGCAAGAACGTGTGGCCCCACAACCGATTTGTAGTTCAACTAACAAATTATAATACACTTGTTTATATTTGTATAATACTGTAAATTTAAAATGAATATTTTATATTTTAGGTGTGCCTCGTGTAATCGTAACCAAGATTAAAAATGAAGGACATATGAATCATTCACAGAATGTGGCATGATTTCAAAATATGAAATATAAATATTCTTCTGATCAAGTACTAAGATTTGTCTGTGGTACTATATACTATTGTCGACTTACAATAAACAAAAAGTGTCCTTATTCCGTTAGTTACCAAAGTTCAGATTTATAAACTCCAGCTCAAACCTTGTGGCACTGCATCTAATTTTAAAGTAAACACTTTGTCTTTCATTTTGTACAAGTCCTCCGGGGACCGACGTCCTTACTAATACTCTTCCCGCGTAATTGAACCAAGCGCATAAAACCGACGCAGTGTCAATACGTTATATAAACATTGTAACTAGGATAGTCTGTACAAGTTTCTCGAATGTTATTTTGCAAAAGACTTGTTTAAAAAAGGCATAGTGACGTCACTGCACCTGGTGGTAAATAGAGTGAGGTCAATAGAATGTCGACTGACGAGAGATTACCCTCGGTCGTTGCTACAGTTATGCCGGCCTGTTGGAACTGGGTATAGACAGGCTAATTCCGGAACGGGACATACTTACGTGAGCCTCTATGGCGGGTTGTAACATCTTGCATACGGTGGTCGCTATACGGGTGGATATAAAATATATCGGCAAGATTTTTTATAGAATAAGCTATTCTACCGATTATCACATGTAAATCAACGGGCTGCTAGTACTAATGTAGACATTTACGAATCAGAGCTGTTTGACTCCCAAAGTATGTGGTAGAGATAATACATCGATATTTATCTAAAACATTTATTTAAAAAAATATTACTGTGATAATGAAAATAATCTATAATTTATTTAGCTAAGTACCATTGATGTATATTTTATAGATACGAATGTCCGTATAAACTATTTGTTCAAAATCTGAACTAATATGGCAACCAAAACGTCACTGTCATAACCTATTTATTCACTTGAACAACAAATAATTTTACTTATTTGACTAATATTTTTTATTCAAATCTAGGTTTATACTTACACTCGAGTTCTTATATCATGAGCGCCACTGCGTACACAACCACAAGGTGTCTATATCGACCATAATAAAGTCAGTTTGAATGGATTGCAGTTCAATTCAGTTGCACTCAGTGAATGTACGTATATATTGATGCCTTGACGCAATATTGCGTTTCCGCTGCTCCGGCTCTAGAGAGATTTAAAGTAACCCTGACTTTGAAACCAAGTCCTTGTCAAGCCTTGATTGATTAATGTGGGGTATAATGAAAATTGCTATTCTACTAGAGTAATGAGGACATCTATTGAACTTTAAATTCCTAGCCATTCTATGAATAAACCTGTTGTATAAAGTACTTATTATTAAAAAAATAATAACGAAAAATTTTATTTTTTAAAAGTTATAAGTTTATTAGTATAATTTATTATATTTTAACCTCAGAATAAATGATGGTATTGAAAAATCTATTATCAAAGTGAAATAAATTAGAAAAGCAACGCAATAAAACGAGAATATCGGATAAAAACCTTTAAGCAATTCAATCAATACAGCAAACGTCAAGCCGGATTTACAGTGCAATTGCTCCGAGAAAATTCATATTAATTTAAAAAAACATACAATCAATTGACTTCGACGAAGGCGTGACCACGCAGACGGCAGTTTGCTAACGATTTTTTCTAAAAAGCAAAGATATAACAGATAAATGGAGCGAAGGCCAAGAACTGGCAAGCGCAGCTTCGGACGTCACCCCAAGAGGTTTCATAAAAGTCGCTAGATGCGGGTCGCTTACAATGGGTCGATCTGAAAATCTTTGGGTGAGACCCATGTTCAGCAATGAGCATCGTGCGATTAATAATGATGCAGATAAATGCGCCGTAGATGACCACTGTTGAGTTTTTGTTGATATTATCGTGCGTGGTGCGTGGTAGTGTTGGGCTGGCAAGGCGCGCCGATCGACTGATTAGTTCCATCCCTCTAGGCGGCTCAAAGCTGGATCGTTAACCTGGCGAACCCAACATAACCGACCAGTTGCGCTTCTTTGAGGCTTATCGGTTTTGTAAACCATTTTCTTCAATTCAATCAGCCTGTGCCCGTCCACTGCTGAACGTAGGTCTTCCCAATCCCAAGTGAGCGCCAACCATCCCAGTCTTGAGCAGCCCTCATCCATCTGCTTCCCGTCGCCTTTTCACGACCATTTTCTTATGGAAACTTAACCCCTTTTTACTACTGAGAATTTTAAAGTTACATCAGGGTCTTTGGTGATAACAAGAGTCCTCTCGACCCAGTATGTGTAACTAGGGCGCTCCTGCACTTGGGGGCCCCGGTGTACTGCATCGCTTAGCGCTACGGTAAACACAGACTTACATAAAAAATATATTTGATGCACCTGTGATACATTTTCAGCCTGTTCTTTATCTATACTTAATAATAATAATATCAACCCTTTATAATATATCCGAATGCTGGTCATGGGCCTCCTCTACAACTGAGAAGGTTTAGGCATCAGTCTACCACGCTGGCATAATGCGGGTTGGTAGACTTCACTTATATTATTATGAAGAACTCGAAATTATTCTCAGGTATGCAGGTTTCCGCCCGATGTTTTCCTTCACCGCTAAAGCAAGCGATAATTTGCAAATAATATACACATAACTTTAGAAAAGTCAGAGGTGCGGAAATTCGTCTCGGCAGTCCGTTCCACTCCCAACTAGGCTATCGTCGCTTCGTTACGTGTATCTCTACTTATAGTATCTAAAATTAATATAAATTTTCATTGCAATATCGTAAACATAATGAAACTAATTTATCGAAAAGAAATATAAAAAGCCAACACAAATTATAGCAAGTCGCAGTCTATGCTCGATGCGGCCGCGACCTGAAAGCCGGAGTTAGCCTGAGTATGACCTGCATTTTATTCAATCGGTGGCTTCAATTTTTACATTAACCTTGCCATGGCAAAAGATTCTCGACAATTTCTCCAATATTGACTGTTGCTTTAGCATAAAGATCTAGACGCTCGGTCGCGTCTAATTTAAAGAATTTGCATTTCTGAATCGATAGTTCGCTGTTAGATTGCTTCTTGACATAAACATTTAGGACCTCGCTAATATGTTTTATAGTGTTTGATCAAGTTGATGTGTTTTTTTCTTGATATATAATAAGATAATAAGCGTTATAAAACAACAAAAGTGATTAATTAAAACACTTATCAATAAAGCCGTACACGTTGGCCTAACATTGCCAAGTGTTGACGAATGTCAAATTGTAGACAACATATTTGTCTTCATAGCCTTCGCTCGGTGTTGATCGATTGAAGACAAGCGCCAACATGTGTAGAACTCATTTGACAACAAGTCGTAGCTTGCCGTTCGCCTGATGGTTAGCGATACGAACGCCCATAAACAGTAGAAACACCATCCAACACCTTGAAGTACAAAGTATTGTTTGGTATTCCACTATGCTCGCCATGCTGAGACATGAGATGTTAAGTCTTATGTCCAGTTGTCACTCTGGCTATAATGTTCTTCAAACCAGAACACAACAGTGACGACACACTGCTACTTGGCGGCAGAAATAGACATTGCCGTAGTACCTACCCAGGTGGACTCTTACATATAGGAGACCTACAACTAGTATTGCATATTACAAACTCTTATGAATATAAAACTGATGCTGGTTTATGAAATGTCCTCCACATTGACAGATGGCGAGTAATTGTTAATTCAATTATTTAGCCAGCTATTATCGCAATTGCGAGCGTTGAGGGTCCTTTTTTTGTCAGTCATTTTTGAAATGACTGACTGGTTAATTAAGTTCATGATGCCGTCATCGATTCAAACTGCTGAGGCTAAAAAAAAAATATGATAACGCCAACGCGGATATGTTTACCGCATAGTGAAATAAATATTACGAACTGCATTAGTTTTGAAATGATGAAATACCAATAACCAGTTAGAACATTCCGTACAAACTCTGCAACGTGTTTAATAAACTGTCCAAAGGAAATTGGAAAACATGAATGTAATTAAAACACTTTTCAATTTACAAAATATTGTTGGAAAACTCTTGCTTGATATTTATGAGGCGGGTAAGGCTGAGCTCACACGTGCACATCAGAACCACAAAAGTTGAGAATTTTGTCGTGTAGTAGTAATTACAAAGTAGCAGTGGCGAAACATCCATACAACCCGATACCGGCTTTTTTTTTTGTTTTCGCGGAGAAAGTACCTTTTTACTACCGCCCAGCCTTCGCGGGGGCGACTGAGCGGTTATGCTGGGGTAACCGTGCCTTACGGTCCGACGTTGAGCCGCCCGGATTTGATGGTGACCTTCGAGCGACCGCCGGGCCGAGTCCCTAACCTTATGTTCAACTTAACCTACGCACGGCCTACCAGCTAAAACTCCGCGGTGGCCCTCTTCGGCGCATTTGGGACGGGTGCGGGCTTCCTCTGACGTTGTAGTGTCTAAGTCTACGACCGCAGCCGTCCCTGCGCGGTGCCGCCTTGCGGCCCGTCTCCTATTGGGGGGGGCTCAGAAGCCCCCGCGCATATTATTATATTTGTCTTAGTTTTTGTTTTCTGTTACATTATCCGCGATATGATAACTAAGGCAATTTTCTCTTTGCTTCGCGTTACCTTTTGAAAATTTCACCCTTCGCCACTGCAAAGTAGCGCCGCACTGATATTTTTCAGGTAATCATTTATTATGGATGCTTGTATGAAAAAAAATTCAAACACAGATTCATTGTTATGTCTTTTAGATGAAGAGGGATGAATTTATATTCATTTGTGATTTTAACGTATTTTTTTTAAATCAATCATGAGCTATTTTTGACCTCCCTAACACTTTGTAATTTCTATAGAAATTATAACCGGGTTGGTTAACGGAGTGATGTCGCACGTGTAGCATAAGCCTAATGTCTCTTGTAGTGCAAAACGGAACGAATTCGCATTGACTTCTCCGAAACGAGAGACAAAATTAAATATAACATCAGTTGTGACGTTACAAGGTATTTCAATAGCTGCACTTGGAGTTTGAAATACTAAATGAGATGTCGCGAGCTATCTCGACACCTTATAAAGCATCGCTCAAAAGATACTATATTGCTGAAGCTGACACTAGACATTTAAGTATTAAACTCATTTAGCTTGAATTTCTATTGGATTTGTTTTAAGGCATGAGAGGTTGAAAATTTTGCCATATTTTGTTTTTGCAGTATGATGATAATTCATAGCGAAATATTTCCAGAGCTTATGGGTACCAATAAATACTATATACCCGCCTTTAGCCGACGAGCGATTAGGTCTTCGCATCAATTCCTATAAAACTTGAATATCTAAGAATATAATGATTTCTTATGTTTACGTGAATGTTAGACACTGAAAATGGGAGAAAATAATAATATAAAAACCGCGAAAAAATCCGTTTAATACTTTTATTTTCAATATCTAAGAATATTTCATTAATTTAAATAATAACCATAAACATACGGCAAAAATTTTGTAAATCAATTTTCTTTGATAGTGCTGACGAAGTTTTTATCAAGGCACATGAGGGGAACGAAGACCTGCAGAAAGTTGAGTTGGAGTCGCGGCAAGAAACCATTAAAAGTGAGTATTGAAAACTTTACCTATACTGGAGAACTACGTAAATGTATATTGTTTTCGCTTTAACAAAATATTTAATCAGATGAGTTGTCCATGAAATAATATGTGTGAATAAATAGAGACTACAAACGATTAACCATTTTTTTAATACAACTGCAATTTTTGTATTGAAAAGAAATTATTAATCGCACAGATCTACATCGGTCATCTCGAGAATAAAGAGAGAACAAACTTAAGTTGCAGTTTCAAACTCTGTAATTATTAAATTGCTAATGGATGGTTACATTATAGTTTTGTTTCGACGATCAGGGAGCTTAAGCGGGGGCGAGAAATTTGCAAAACTTGAAGACACAGTTTTGCGAATTTACAAAGACTTGTAAACAATATCGATACGATCGGTTTGTGCTTGGGAATTGAGATCTCGGCCATTGTACATTGTTGGTAACATTATATTTTCATTCTTTGAGCTCGCAACTTTTTCTCCGCCCAGAATGTAAATATAAACACGCATTTTTATAAATATACATGTTTGTGTAGTTGATTTGTTTAATTGCACCACAAAAATGTTCAATATACGACGATAACGTTCGACATGAATGCCTGAAACCGTCGCTAGGCCGTGCTCTTCGCATATTATGAGAATGTATGGAAAACACAGAAATTGGGGCTAGTTCAACATACGACGTGAATATCACATACAACTTTCTGACTGGTGACAGCTTTAAGAATACCAGACGCGGTTAGTTTACTACTAAAGACTTTTACAACACATCTTAATTTAATATACTTGGTTATTACAAAATGTATGTTATTCCTTTGAATTTGTACTTATGGTAACGTTGCTAAATATGGACTACTATGATACTATCAGGCGAGCTCGGCTCGTAAATTTAGCTTATATATAAATATCTACTAATTCTTGCCGCGAAGCATGAAATATATCTGTAGCAATGTCGCTAGAGATATTTCATTCTTCACAGCGAAAATCAAATCCTTTCCCTTTGTTTTGGCTACAAACTCATCTATATATACGTACTTTTTATTTGTCATTATTATACTGCAGAATAGAGATCCGATCATATTGCATAAATTATTTAATCCAACTAACTAGGTACGCCGAGCCGAACTGAATTAATTCGGCTACAATACAGTATGCATTAGAAACGCATCACAGCGCGCTTCACGGATCCGCATCACCTCGTATCACATTATAATAAATCTTACAAACCGTGCCCGTACATTTAATAGTTAATGAAAAATAACGCGAACGCCAGACTTAAGCAATAGTACGTAAAATACATTTTTTTTTAATTTTTCTCTGTTTGCTCAAATATTTGTTGGTGTATCAACCTCAAATTACATATCGGATTCCAAAACTAATTATTGAAAAATATTAAGCCGTATTCCATGCAACTTAAGGGTCAGTCGAGGACACACTTGTCTTGCGTATATATATTACAAATAAGTGTATCGGGAGGATACCTACATACAAAATAAACACGATTCATTTGCGCGCTTTATTTCCGCTCAAATCTATGCTAAACATTACAGTAAACAAAACATGTTAAATATTTGGTTTACGCTGTGCAAATATTCAAAAACCTAAATAGAATTGTTAAAGGGCACGTCAACATTGGTAAAAAACTTGTTAAAAACAATGCCACCAATTCGGGAGTGAAAGGTATAAATTGAAATGCCAGCCGTCATGTGCCCGGTTCTTTTTAATAGACTCGCCAATTTCGTCGTTTCCAGCTAGCATAGTTGGATACCAGATACTATTATATTAGTGTAAAGTATAACAGGAAATAAAGGCCTTTTTATTTTCTTAAAGAAGATCTTAGTAAGATAAGATTCAATTTCCTTTACTTATATATTATCACTTACGGTTTATCTTAAACATTAAAGGTTAATTGGTGTTACTCAAAATTGAGACTAAAAATATGCATTCTACTTCAGGACTATTATAAAAAAGTATATTTTGTACCATAAACAAAATATGATGAACACAAACGAAATAGGTACCAATCGTTTAATGCAATTTAATAATTCATTTTAATAGCTACCATTTGCTTATTGGTTTCCGATACACTGACCTCAATGTTTGTTCCCTGAGGAATTTTGCACTTTCCCCGTATAAATATTAGACTATGCAAATATATCCGTGTACTCTAGTACAGATATCACCGAATAATCATATATTTACATCATCAGCCATAGGTTTAATATCTCCCCGTAGATTTCCAGATCGACTTGTTGGAGGCCGTCTAGGCATATTCGTTCAAACAGCTACTACGCTCTTGTTCATAAAACTATTCAAAGTCCATATAAAACAACCTATATACATTTATATTTTTTTTTAATATAAATATTAAAATTCCATAAGACATGTTGCTCCAGAAATATTTTTTATTTCAATAACAACCATCCTAGAACCGTGGCCAGAGAATATAAAATGTACCGCAAATATAATCTTGATATTACAAAACATTTTCAAAACAAAGTAGACAGTCTTACATTTTACCTCAGTTTTAAAATATACAAACGCAATAAAATCGCATAAAGGTAACCATGATGTCATGACCTTGCACAGCCAGACCCCGAGAGACAAGCCGGCAAAAAAGCTATGAGCACTACGTCCTTAGGGAGCTAAACTCGTTAAAAACTAAGTTGCAAAACAGAACTGTACAGCTGCACGACGTTTGCAAAAGAGGCCTATTTAGACATTCATTGCACAGTGTCGAGACAACATCACGCCTTTTTAAGGAGTGGGCAGATAAATACCCGTATTTCACCAATAACATTATTGTATTAGCAGGCGAAGCTATTGCCATTTTCTCCACAATTACAAAACGGGTTCATATTGTGTAGAATACTCCAATATTACCTGGTCAACCTGGAATTTAAACCCAAGCCCAACGCGGGATTCATAGCGCGTAAAAATACAACATCAAGGGTTATAACCAAAATACCTTTCTACAATCGTTAACGCTAATAGTAAAACAGAAAATTCTAGCGCTTGGACATATCATTCTCATAACGTTAAAGAATGTAAAAGATATCTTACGTCTATATATTTAAGGACATCATTAAACAAAAATGAGAAAAGACTCGAAGGCAGACGCGATATAACTTTTTAAGCAATATTTACAGACAAAAACATTGTTTTCCCAAAACATTACAATAATTATAAAGAATATGCAATATTAGATAAAACATAATATTTGAACAAATAAGCGTAGTTAGGAAAGGATAGTTAGTAGTAGAAGTAGTAGCATTTGTGACGATTATTACCACCATTTATTGATCCATGTAAAAGAAGGTTTATTAAAATTCATTTTAAATCCCCGCCTGTTCCAATTATACTTCTGCTTACCAAATGCGTTAGCGTCATGTTATGTAAAGTTCAAATAATGCTTCGCAACATTTAACAAAATAAATAGAAACACTAATAAGGAACTTGACCCGATAGGTCTGGTTTGGAAAATAAAGTAATGCAATTACGATACTTGTGATATTTTCATTTCTACTTATAAAAAATACATTTTAATGGTTTATATATAGTTAATATTAATACTGGTGTTATTTATTTTTTCTTAATGCATGCTGTGACACCTTAGAATGTTGTGGATTTAAAGTATATAATTATTAATTTTATATATTATTGGAGTTAGTTATAATGTAACACCTACTGGTTGTACTAATTAGGTATGTATGTATAAATCATTGACGTATATTCTATAGACACGAATGTCCATATAAACTATTCGTTCAAAATAACTAAAATATCAACCAAAACTTCACTATTATAATCTATTTATTCACTTGAACAACAACAAATTTTACTTATTTGACTAATATTTTTTATTCAAATCCAGGTTTACACTTACACTCGACTTCTTATATCAAAAGCGCCACTCCACAACACATACACAACCACAAGCTGTCAATATTGACCATACTAAAGTTTGAATGGATTGCAGTTCAATTCAGTTGAACACAATGAATGTTCGGAACGCCAAATCCAGTACGTAGTACATATATATCGACGGTTTAAATAAATAAATAAATTTATATGAAAAATTTGTATTATTTATTTCTGATATTATTTTATACTTATTCTACAAAGATTTGCTCGCGGTTCCGCGTGGAAATTTTCCCGAAGTTCCTCTAATTTTTACAGCATAAGTTTTCCCAAATATGCCGATAATCATAGTTAAGTACTCTATTTGTGTTCGCACAGGTATTGCATTAATAAGGATAATTTAATTAAAACTATCGCCCGTGTAAAGTATTGGAAACGTAAATGCATACCCAATTTTCATATTTGTGTTTCACCACAGACCGGATACTCGTAGTAAAATTACAGTAGAATACAAAATAGTTAGATGGTTAACATTCAATTCCACATCATGTGCAATGTAGTTATTAAATAGTTATTGCAATTTTAAAATTAAGTGCTGAATTATTTAAATCGTTCCTACGAATTAACCAATGGTTGGTTCGAATCATTTTTTGTCTAATTATTAAGATAATATTATAAACTTACTTTAACTCAGACATATCTCTATAAAAAATCCAGGTAATCGACTTCAGATAGACTGTGAGTCATGAAAACTAAGCAAAATATTTTTAATAATGTATGATAAATTGGGGCCTTATTTTTATTCCGCACGTTATTTTAACAGTGCGTAACAAGCACGTAACACAACGCATCATGTTTAGGACTATAGAAATTTGGCTTACAGAATACCATTTCACGCACATTTCTCGAAGATAACATGACACGGCCGCGTTACGCATTTACACTGCCGTACAGAATAAGGGCCTTGATTGTGCCGACCTCAAATGGGAGAAAGGTGTAGTAGGTGAAACAATATCCAACTCCAGAATTGTTAAATTGACACAATCATTACAGATCTATAAAAATATAATCTTATATTATAATAAACCTTTATATTTATATAACAACAAAATATTATTAAACGTGTTATGAAACCTTAGAAAAATTTAGAAATATTCAAAAATTTTTCTTTGTCAGCTCCAACAACAAAAGCTTATACAAACAATTGTGAATTACTTTGAAAACAATTATTTTAATTTTTAAGGTATCCTTTCATCACGTGTTTAAAGCTTTCTTTGTCCATAGACTTTAGTATATAATGATATAATAACTCTTTCATTTCCATTTTTTCTTTGGAAAACTCAATTTGAATTAAACATTTCATCTGAAACAATACTTCGAGAACATGTCGACATACGATTGGGGTTCCTCAGAGATATATATTATTTTTTTTCTACTTTAATGACCGCGATTTGTTAACTAAGGCAATTTAATTTACTCCGGGTTACCTTTTGAAAAAATTTACCATTCACCACTGCACCCTACACACGGCATACCAACTATCTCCGCGGTGGCCATCATCGACACATTAGGAACGGCTGCGGGTTCCGACGGAAGTGTTGAAGTTGTCCGTAGTTGCCTCTGCCGTCGCCTGTTGCGGTCCGTCTCATCTTTGGAGCTCAGTCCCTGCGCACGGAAGAACGCCTTCAGTATCAATGACCCACAAAGGCCTACCTTTTACGGTGTCGTCCAACCAGGGAGTCGCCAATGTATTAAAGAAATCAAGTCTAATCTAATGGGAGACCGTGGCGCCTGCCCTCGACCCCTGATGGTCCCTATTAGTCGCCTCTTATAATATTTTTTTGCGTTTAGGTTTATAGTATAAAATATCAGCCCTGTATTATATACAGTCCCACAGCTGGGCACGGGTCTCCTCTACTACTGAGAGGGATTAGACCTTAGTCCACCACGCTGGCCTAATGCGGATACAACACCCTGCAAATTGCCAAAGATAATTTTTTTGGTATGCAGGTTGTCTCACGAAGTTTTCCTCTACCATTAAATCAAGCGATAATTCACAAAGAATACACACATATATAAAAAGTCAGAGGTGCTCCTGGGATTTGTACCTGCGGACACTCGTCTCGGCAGTCCGTTCCACACCCAACTACGTAACTATACATATTGTCTTATTTTTTAACTAATTTCAAATCAGTTTTCACGTAAGGGTTTCTTTTTCACTTCGTGTTTACATATAGAATAGAGTAGAGAGAATAGACAGGTAAAGTCGACTGACGAGAGATGATCATCCGTCGTCAGTCGACATAATTATGCTGGCCTATTCGGAACTGATTATACAAAGGCTGAACCCGGACGCGACACCCTTAGTGGGCCGTAACAGCGGGCGTTACATCTATTGCACGATATCGCTATCCCTACGGATATCTCTATCCCAACACCAGCATCTTTCTATAGTAACGTGGTAAACGTTACGTCACTTTTTTAAGAGACTTTCCCGCCCTCACACCCACCACTACAACTCCTGTAAGCCAGGATCAGCAGTGGCACGCATTTTATGACACCGAGCAGTGAAGCTCGGCGAGTCTCAGGGAAAACTAATATGTCATTATCCCGCAACGAAATTAATCAAATAGAAAGATAGGGAGGAGTTGGAAATTACGTCACTTGTCTCTGTAAAAAAAAAAATATGCTATATTACGGAGGCGAGCTATGTATCAAATAGATGACCCCCGAGATCCCGAAGTGCAGCAAAACAAACCATGACTTTCGTCATTATGTGAAAGTTTATAAACGTTTTTGTGAAATCATTAGTAAAGGAAAAAACCAATCATTCTTCCGTAAAATAATCATCGATTTTATTTCCACGAAAGTTTTAATGCTTTCCAGCGAATCCAATTAACATAGGTTTTTATTCTTTCATGCGTAAAGCTTCAATGCAAATAGCTTCGGTTCATTTGTAAAGTAGCTTAATGTCCAAAATCTGTAGAACCCGGAATCAGTACTGGTCGTAAGTAAAAGAGTCCAAGTTATACTGGATTGTAAATTATTTCAATACATTTGAAAAATTATTTACTTTAAAATATATTAAATCACTTCAATATGTGGTGTGTGGTCCAAGGTAATAGACATTATAATTAATAAAAATATGAAAACTTAAGTTAATTTTTATATATGCTCTAATATTGGGTAAGATAGCCTGACCAGGGAAATAAAATACCTGCCTTGAATGCGAAACGTTTGCTTCTACGTTTTAAAGTTACAGTTATCAGTACAAGAAAGGGTTTCCATATTTTACCAAGAAAGGTATTTTTTGTGGTCAAGCTATAACTTTTGTTAGTTATTTTTTTTTTATATTTTATTGTTTATTTTAACACCTATCATCCATCAATAAATAAGATGTATAAATACATACTGCATTGCATCAAAATCATGTCTCAAACGCAACCTCACTAAAATATGACAAAAAATATCTCTCCCAATTATATATGTATGTACGATCTCGTACACTGTTATCAATGCTTCTAATGTTATAAGACGTAAACATATGTATCATATCAATAATATAACCTATTAATATCATAAATGCGAAAGTTTGTGAGGATGTATGTGTGTATGTTTGTTCCTGTTTCACGAAAAAACTACTGAACGGATTTGGATGAAACTTTACAGTAGTAATGATTATATATTAGAATAACACATAGGCTACAATTTATAATGAGTTTGAGAAATTTGGTTGTACTATAACGATACATATCAAGTAAGTGGGAAAAAAATTATCCCGGAAAACTCCTTCACCCGGCGAAACCGCGAGCAAAAGCTAGTAATTAAGTACGAATGTAATTAGTATTTTGAATCGGTAACGTAAGGGTGACAGAGTAACATGCTACTCGTAGACATATGCTGTAATTACATCCCTCCCATGATGTGATAGAAGAATTAATACACTTGTTAAATAAAAATTACCTAAAACTTGTGAAACAGGCTCTAAATAGCCTACAAAAAATAACTGCAAAATCCTACGTAGAGATTAGACCAGTGGCACAAAATAAAATTATAATTAATAAAATAATACCTCGCTGAAATAAAATAGAAAAAACATTAGCTTATAACTTAGAGCACACCTCAAAGTTTTTCATTCATTTTCATTTCCAACATTGCATACAATAGATACAAGCCGTACGACAGTCTTTAATTTCTCACAGGAAACTCTTTTTCATTTTTGTGCAGTTGATTGAAATATGATTTATGTTATGCGGACGAATATGGATGGAAAATAGAATACGGCACCTATATTGCGAATATGCCAATTAGTGATGCATTTTGCATTCAAACGTAATGATATTTATGTGCATGCAGGCCGCCTAAGTGTATCACTACACTTAATAATCACCAACTACCTGCGCTCGAAAACCTCGGTACCAATCCGTCATCACACCTAAAGCATCCTACCATCTAAAATGAATAGAAGTACAAAAAAACTATTTATTTAGTAACGAAATGAAATAATTTATTTGAAACTGTAAAAAGTTTCACATTATTTAGATTCTGTCAACATTAACTCCACCAGTTCGAAAAGCAGTTCTCACCAGAAAAGTACAGGCAAGAAACTCTGGTGTTCCACTTTTCAAAATTAGTTTAAAGTGCAAACTACAGTAAATGACACAAAAGATAATACAATTGTTTTTTTTAAATTGTTGTTCAGAGAAATTAAGTAGTGTGTACAGTATCTTTATGATAAAATAATATACTTTTATGTGATGAGATACTCATTTTATAGAAAATGTACATATTGAAATACTATTATATAATAATAATGAGAATGCGAATGATTGATGACCGAATGCGAACTGACGGGACAATGTTATGACAATTTAAAAAGCGGAATATGGCACTATTTGTACTATTTGATACTATTTGTACGTGCTTATATGTATTCCATTATTAGAGATGTAGTAAATATAATGTTTATATAGCGTTATAAGCCGAAGTAGTGCAACGCGTTCTATGGGTAGACCAGAACAATAAGTGGATTAGTTCAAGGCGTTGCGCGACGGTGCATTAGAGGACTAGCGAATGGAAATTTTCTATGACACTTGTGACTGATGTCTTTGTAAACAATGGATATGTTCAATAAGATCACGCCTTTATCGAAGGGTTAGGCAGAGGCGCAACTAGCGGACCCATATAACCAGGAACTCGCCAAAAATCTCGCGCAACTTTGATTAATATGATTTGCTGGTGGTAGGATATAATTTATATCCGCCCGGATAGCGACTATCATATTGAAAATGTTAAAACCCGCCAAAATGTCCTACGTAAGTGTGTCGTGGTCTGGGATCAGCCTGAGTATACCCGGTTCCAAAAGGCCGGCATAATTGTATCGACTGTCGAGGGGTAATCATCTTGTCAGTCGGCTTTCTATTGAACCCCACTCCAGTTACCATGCAGGGTCACGTTGTCGACTCCGTTTAAAAAAAATCTCGGAAATAAAGAACCATAGGGGATACTATTTACGTCTAAAATATACAATAGGTACCTCGTATACGCGAGAAGGTGGTATTAAGCCATTATCTGTCTATTCCTGTAGACACTTCTTACAGACACTTACCATTGCGACTTGCGCACACACAATAGGTATATAAGTTTGGTATCAAAATTTGACCTATTCCTCAACGTGGATACCAAACCCTCGACACTCGTCTCCCTTCTCACACTTGCAAAACTAACTCTTTAGCATTAAAGTGACAATAAGTAGTCAAATTACAATGTTACATACCAATCACCACCGATTTAGTGTCCGCATGTCACATGTGTCCCTCATTGAAACCAGAGGTGTTATTGGTAAGGCTATACTGCAATAAAAAACTGAATGAAGGTTTTCTTTATTGAAACAATATTATAATATATTTTTGTATCATTTAAAAATTTTTAGAACACGTTTTATTGTTTGCCCCAAGAATAAATTATTTTAATCTTCCTATTTCGTTATAAACAAACTAAATTGATGACATAATTAAATCGATTGGCTACATTTATAGCATCACGCGTTTTCTTTTCAAATGTGGGCAGAGATGTTCCCCCCAGTTCACTAGCTATGTTAAGTATATGTAATAGGGGCTATTGCCATTTACCGACCATATTTCCAGACTCTAGGCTGATTCTAATTCCGTGATCCGTGATTCGAAGCCGAGAGAGGCAACAGCGGTTGTCGTGTATCGGTCGTACCCACACGCTACCGAACCAGTGCGTAGTTGATTAATAACGATAATAATTATGTTATTTACTGCTGTAAGTTAACAATTCCATAGCATAATAATTAAATTCCAAACTGATGTACAAACATTTGGAAGTGTCTCTAAAATAATTGTCTTTAAATGAGAATCGAACCCATTGCTTAAAGTTTGATTGAAATGACAACGGACACAACTGATTGACATATTTTAAATAATAATAAAATGCTTTATTCATCACGTAGGCGAACATAGTTGCGCTTATGATAAGTCAAGGTACATAAGAATATGAAATTATTACTTAGATAAAATCGCTTATATTTTTATAAACTGTAAACTTAATAATCCTCAAAAATCAGATAAAACTAAATATTTCCCACAAGAGCTAATTACCAGGATAAAAGTAGCCTATATAATCCAAGATATTATGGTCTAGCCATGTGCCAAATGTAACCATATAACACTATTCTTGCCGGCTTCTCTTACATAACTATTTAAAATCTAATTAGCTTTGAAGGAATTGCAGATTATTTTTGAATATTAGGAATACCTTCATGTTGTGTCCCTTTCAGAAAATGTCACGCCACTAATTAATACGATAAGATAGTATATAGTAATTTTTACAGTTTGCATACTTGAATGGTATTGGATGATGTAGTGCTTAGAAAAATCACAAAAGACGGAATACTGTTTATTTATATTGTTATTATAAAGTTAAAGTTGGGGATTTCCCCTGTTCTACCTTTATGTGTTTAAGTCCGCGATTGTAGTTGCACTGATTTTTAAATATTAGTAAATATATTTATAGCGGTTATGCCTAGTTGGGTGTGGAATGGAATGCCGAGACGAATGTCAGTTCAAATCGCAAGGGCACTGAACATTTTTAAAAATTATGTGTGTATTCTTTGTGAATTATTCGCTTGCGTTAACAGTGAAGGAAAACATCGTGAGGAAACCTGCATACCCGAGAAGTTCTTTATAAGAATTTTGAGTGTGTAAAGTCTACCACTCCGCAATAGGCCAGCGTGGTGGGTTAAGGCCTAATCCATCTCAGTAATAGAGGAGGCCTGTCCCATGCAATGAGACAGTATATAGGTAAAATACAGGGCTGATATTATGATTTACTAGTTGACCGGACAGACGTTGTCCTGTCTTAACTATGTATGCACTCGCGCAACCTGTCGATCCGCTGACAGTTATGTCAACCAACTGACAGCTATGTAAAATTAATATTGTCGTTAAGGCGATACCTCAAGGTCCATTTTCATACATTTTGTTTCACCTTTAATCTGGGTAACTAAACAAGTATTGGCAAGTAAAGAATTTAAATTCACGTCTTTAAAATTTCGTCATATTAAATTTTAAAGGCCGAAATATCCATGATTATTAATTATTTTTACGTTTTTCTTTCAACTGCGAGAACTAATCACTAACTAGAGGTGAATTTAAATTCTTTACTTGCCAATACTTGTTTAGTTACCCAGATTAAGGTGAAACAAAATGTATGAAAATGGACCTTGAGGTATCGCCTTAAGTTATTTTAATTTTACAAATTTTCCGCGCAATTTTTTGATATTTTTCTTCCATAAGAACTTTCTCCTGACAATAACAAACACAACAACAAAAAATAACAGTGAAATCGGTCTAGCCGTTGACGCGTGATGGCGTGACCAAGGGAAATAGGGATTCATTTTTATATATGTAGATTAGATTATAATATAATATATATTGATATATTCGCGTGCGTTGTATCGTACGTCACGCCGCGTCATCGAACATGTGCAGCTAGGTCGGTACATAATTATTAGTTAGTATTTGGGACAACTTTATAATATACTAGCTTTTGCTCACGGCATCAGCCGAGTGAAAAAGTTTTCCTCAATAAAGTTCCTACATATTTTCCTGGGATAGAAATTTTCCTATATTATGCTGAAATCTGTTGTAGAGTTTTTGATTTTATCGCGTTCAGACATACAAACAGATGCGGCTGAGGTCATTGTTATATATCTATTTTTTATTTTTTAAGAGGAACAATTCCGCCATACGTGATTATTGTCTCACTTTAACTGTTTAGGCAGAGCGCGCAACTAAAGATCTCAAAAGGAATAAATATTCCCCACTTTTTGCAACGTTTTTCATCGATTCTCCGCACCTATTGGGAATAGCGTGATGTTATATAGCTTATAATCGTCTCTATAAATGGGCTATCAAATATAAAATAATTTTTCAATTTGAACCAGCAGTCTCAAGGTTAGCGCAAACAAACAAACAAGCTTTAATTAGTAGTATATATTAAATTCAATGAGTTTAAATCGGGTACGCTAAAGATGGATTTGCTCGGAGATTATCGTGCATGTGCTAGTGATCTCATTAAGTTTAGTTTGATAATGAAGAGTACGTCAGTTGGCTAGGCGCACTCAGGGCTGAACTGCCTTGAAAATACGCGTATTTTATATAATGGGCCGGCGAATAACACTGGTGACCGTATGTAGTCACTTAAATATCATTAGTATGTTTCTCTTTCATCGCTAGAATTGATGCTGACCTGTGGTTAATATTAGAACGGCTTCAAAATAATTATCGGGAGCAATTCGGATCATATGAATCGATTACTATACTTATTCAAAATTAAAAAAAAATAATTAATCAATTACAAGAATATTAAAAAAAAAGAGTTCCATTTTCAAAATTTTAACTCTTCGTTAATAGTATAATTGTCACATGAAATCTATGTAAAGTTTTGTCGCATATCACTCAACTGCATCGCAACAGAAACCCCTCAATGATCCACCCACGATTTTTTTAGTACTATGTCCCCCGGCAGTATTGCTAAATGCTCTTTCGAGTGGCCAGGAACACTGGGAAAATATTGAAACCTATTCCAGACCTTTACTGTGATTCAAGAGTTATTTTGGACAACAAGCAGCTTAGAGATAATATTTGTTGGTTAAGCAACAATCGAAATAAAATCTCCTCGTAACAATAGTATTCAGTAAGGTGAAATCCTTTGAGTCAAAGGAAACTTGCTCGCTTTGTTCACCGTAAACTATTCATTCATAACAAAAATAGTATCACAAATCCGATTCCATATATCGGTCGTGGGTACTTCGTGTTATATTTTTGCCGGGCTGCGGTAGGAGATTAAGTTTTAAAAGCCGAATATATAAAGTATTTTAAATTCGTCAATGTCTAGAAATTTCTACAAATATTTTTTTTGGCCCACACACAGGGCTTTATAGCCTCAGGTGGTCAAAATTAGTGCAAGTACTGACCATCGTCTTCTATTAAGACTTCTAGAGTATTGCAACGAGATACCTGGCCATCCTGTATGAGCCGAAGAAGGCCACCGCAGCTTTTAGTTGGTGTGCCGGTGTAGAATATACAGGGGTTCGGTCTCGGTCCAATGCTCGCTAGGATGATAATCGACTCCTGAGTGGCGACATGGAGCCGTAAGACCGGTAAAACCAACAGAACCGTTCCATTCACCCTCCAAGTGGTGGTGGCAACAACGCTTCTTAACCCCTCGAAAAAAAACTTTCCATGACATAAAAAAGGTTAAACGTTCCTGAAAATTGTAAATACCTATTATTTTTTTAATATAGGTATTTATAGGAATACAAAACCAAAACATAATAATGTACTGATTTGTCTTTCCGCCAGTTTGGCGTTGAAAATGCGTGTTATTAATTTTAAGGACACATTTAATTTCATCAGACTATGCGACATTAAAATATATGAGGTAAAAATTACAATTCAGACCACTGTAAATAGTTTTTTTTAATTTTGTGGTTAAACCAATATCTGACTGTGACTGAACGTTTGATATTAATTTTCCTTGTAATCACTTGAACAACGTCGTTCTTGCTACCGTAACTCGTTTTAAAATATATAGGGTTATATTCTTATATAATGAGTATTTTAAACAGCCTTATAATGTTATCATAACCTCATAAACACCTTTTGCAATAAATCGTATTCGCGACCTACCGATTTAGAAACGTCTACGAGCTACGTGGCTACACCACTGCTACGCCGCGTAGACTGCCAATTATGCACTAATACTACGTCACATAAAGACAGGCGTCATATAAACAATGATTACTATTAAAAAACCTATAAAACAAACTTATTAATTTCCGCACTAACTTCACATATACGTCATCGTGAATAATGGAATTAGCTGAATATAATACTGTCCGATAGGAAACATGATGAGTATAATAAATACATTTAATCAATCTTATTAATATAAAAGCAATTCGAAAAAATCCTTTCTAAAAACATAGATGCTGAAATACCCTTTTTTTTAAAACAATGCAGCGCATCCAATTTACAACATCAAGATCAAATTAAAAAGAACGTGAGACCAGGCCGTCGGAGCAAATCCCTGGAAAAAAGGAAAGGTCGGGCGGTCCATCGGGGTATATAACATCTGCGACGCGGAAGCACCCCACAGTCGCGCTCCAGTTGTCGTGGGAAGAGGTCGATCCGCAGCCATCCTGGCCCGTTACTCCGATACTACCACTGTCGTGGTCGCCGAGTCCTCAGGTACATCGATAAACACCACCGCTCACATTTCCCACGTGCATTTATAAACAAGGTCACGGCCCGCTCGGCGAGCCGCGACAGTCGCACCACGGGCTAACTTACAGCTGGTCGTTTATTATGATGGTAGAAATGTCCAGCCGCCAGCACCTCTATCCGACAATCATGTCGTGTACGTTGCAGTTTTAGGGTTATTATTTTATTTTATTTTGGTATTAATTTTTATACGTTTTCAGCGAATGAGGACGCCGGCTCCGAATCTAAAACATGTGGCAAGATCCTGGTGGCGCTGTCATGGGTCCTGGTGGTGCTGACGATGCCGTTCTCTCTGTTCATATGCTTTAAGGTAAGTGCATGAGCGGTTGGTTTTTTGTGCTGCTGCGATTTTAATGCCCGATTTAATTTTTTTATTTTACAATAGTGATTTTTATTTTGTGTTTGATCCTATTTTGTTGTTCACATTTTATAATGCTTTCTTATTTGGCACCAGTTTTTTTATTAACGTGGCTGTCTGAGATCGCGGCGCGGCGTAGCGGACGCGTAGCTGCATGTAACGGAATTTTGTGGGTTCGACCTCCAGCATCGTAGCATTTCTTGTGTAGTTCGATTTATTTCAAGTTCGATATTTCTTGGTACTTTTTGTTTTGTTGTAGCTAAAGTCTCAAATCATTTTATGTTTTATACGTGCGTATTTATGTTAGATATATTTTCTGAAGCAAATAAAAAAGCTGTTTCGCAACTGCGATGGATCTTAATTCTATGAAATCTTATTATGTTAACTTATATTTCTGTTTTATTTCGTTTTTATAAATCCATTCGGCGAATCAATTTATTGAATTACATAAAAATCATAGTCCTGTAGATTGAGTTTTCGTCAAATTTTAAATTATTTTAAAACGCTTGTTATTAATGTAAAAAGGACATTTTAGGGATATATAATTATTTGTCGAAATTCTCGTATTTTATATAGTTTCAAAAGCTATTGAAGTTTTTTACGGGATATTTAATATACATATTTATTTAGAATAGGAATATAAAAACACATTTAAGATAGTAAGTGTTTGCAACTAGGTTTTACAAACGCTCCACGATAGCCGGAGTTATACCGGAGTGATAGGGTCAGTGCTACATAGTTAAAAAATATTTTTATACACAGAACAACTTAAAAACACTATAAAGTATTATATAAATATATTTTCTTATTAAATAAATTGATATCTTTACTAAATCTTTACTTTATGAAGTTA
>NW_023593022.1:0-1821 GCF_014839805.1 Manduca sexta
TAAAGGAAATCTATTAGAATAATAAGTATATCGTCATGTATGTACTTCGTTTTCTGAGACAACCTCCATATAACGCTCATACCTAATCATAATTACGAACATATAAACATAACTTCATATACAAACTTAAACGAGGAGAACACTTGCAAGCGAACAAGCCACAAGAAAATACTGATAGGTAAGTTATCACCTTACATAGTTATTATTCATAGTCAAATAAAACGAATTTTATCAGTTAATTTTGAATACGCAGTTAATATGACACACGTCCCCGTTCGGCAAACTTGTAGCGTTAACTTTGAAGAGCGGTGTCCTAACGAATTGACTCTAATCAATAGACGATACGTTGATGAAAAAGCAAAAGTAGTGTAAAGATCTACGATATGTGTCGATAGTATCATAAATATTATATTAGCAAAAATATAAATAAGTCTCAATATAAATCCCAATTAATTAGGGTTTCCGACCCAACAAAATCGTCCACACTTAACGTGTTTATTAGTACCTAATTGTCTCGTAGGGGACACACTGTAGTCGGTGCAATAAAATCACGTATCTCGGCAACTGGTATATATTACAAAATAGTTTTTAAACAATTACAATAATTCCCTTTAACTTTGACAATTCGATGTGAGCGCTGAGAGTGCTACGGAGCAAGTGAAGTCATGACGTATATAAAAATAACATGTACAACATTTAAAATGCCTAACGGTTACAATTTTAACGTTATTACTCAGACAATTAATTGCGGTTATATTTTTGTAAGGAACTTCCGAACACTAATAATTTATTTGCTTTACGCGACGGTTATCAGTTGCGACTTAGAATACTTCTGTATCAATAGAGTTTGAGTTGTCTCATGTATAAAATAATAAATAACGCCCGACTGCCTTAGTGGCGTAGTTGTATTTGTACACGTTATGAGTACGACTACCACGCTGAGGTCCTGGGTTCGAATCCCGGGTCGGGCAAAATATTTGCGACTGGGTTCTTCCAAAATATACTCAGTCGCAGCTCGGAGTCAGGAAGTTGGCGGTGTGATACTACTGTGCCTCGGAGAGCACGTAAAGCCGTTGGTTCTGCACCGGATCTCTCTACGGTCATGTCGGGTTGCCGTCTCACCGGACTATGAGAGTGAAAGAACAGAGAGTGCACCTGTGTATTGCACACACTTGTGCACTATAATATGTCCTGCGTACTTGGTTTATCTCCGATGTGATTGGCCGCCGTAGTCGAACTTCGGTTAGAAAGGAATCAATCAATAAATATATAATATATCAATAGTAAAGTAAGCGAGTTCCTACTCGATTGTAAATTATGATTCAGTTCCCAATTTAGAAGTCAAGTCACTACATCCTTACATATTATAAAACAAAGACACTCGCTGCGTTTATTTATCACGCGATTAATTCAATAACTACCGAACGGATTCGATGAAGGTATGGAGATAGTGGACCTTGGGATCATAGGCTACTTATCCTGGAGGAGTATATAGCGGGATATACTTATATCCCGGATAAACACTTCTCGCGGGCGAAGTCACGAGTAGACTAGTTAGATATCCATGATTTCTATGAATCAATGTCCCTCGGCGTCAAATGCGTCTGAACGCTATAAACTCAAAAACTCCTAAATGGATTTTCATACGTAGGGAATGCAATCTCGCTCTCAATCTCGTAAAGCACGAGATCTCTGGATTCATGGTCTCGCGAGATCTCGGTTAGGTCTAAAATCTCGCGAGATTGCATTCCCTATTCATACAGTTTTCACCAATGGACGATGTGGTTGAAGAAAGGGTTATTTCATTAATGATTTGTACTA
>NW_023593023.1:0-27999 GCF_014839805.1 Manduca sexta
TAGTACATTGCCAGGGCAACCACATCAGCATTTCTGGTGTATGCCCTATAAAGAAAAAGAAAATAGAAGAGAATAAAAATAAATACATGCCCAAATCCTTTGCAGACATTTTTGATGAAAAAAATTTTCCTCCTCTCAAACAAAAAAAACGCGATATTGACTTTCTCACCATTCTTAACTCAGACAATAAAGCATTAAACATTTTAGTTGAGTCAATAGTTAAAATTGTAACCTTAAGTAAAACTAAAGATACACCCATTTGCTCTAAAAGTGTGCTTGACATAGTTAATGAAACATTCAAAGCTAAAAATATTTCTTCTTCAAATTCACCCACAATCAGTTAAATATAGTACAGTGGAATGCACAAAGTCTTTTGTGTAATCGGCATATTTTTACCCAATTTCTTTTTGATCATTCAATTCATATAGCCATTATATCTGAGACTTGGCTCAAACCTCATCATCGTTGCAATATAAAAGGTTATTCTATTGTGCGAAATGACTGTGGCAATCATCATAATGGTGTTGCTATAGTAATTCACAACAGTATTTATTATGAGAATATAGAGACTTATTGTGATGATTCGCTACAAAACGTTGTAATAAAAATAACAATAAATAATAAGCCGCTTTCAATCGCTAGCTTTTATTGTCCTACTAATTGCACCCTACATTTACGAAATCTAAATTTATCAACTTAATTAACAGTATTCCGAAACCGGCCTTTATATCAGGGGATTTTAATGCACATCATGTCTTGTGGGGTTGTTCTTCAACTGATGCACGAGGCAGAGACATTCTCGATTCCCTCGATGATTGTGATTTAGTGTTATTAAATGATGGACATGTTACTACGGTTGGCACTAACACTTGGCGACCTAATGCACTGGATCTTTCATTTATTAGTCCTTCATTGGCACTTAATTCTGAATGGTGGGTTCATGATGATCCTTTAGGCAGCTATCATTTGCCAACAATGACTAAACTTCTGTTGAACAATAGTTTTCCTCCTGTCTTTAGTGAATCTGCAAACATGAAATACTTTCGGAAATATAATCTTCGTATGATCAACTGGGAAACTTTCTCTGTTTTAGTTAATAAAATGCTAGACAATTCTGATTTTTTATCATCTGAACCACTTGAGTTATATAATAAATTCTATAACATTATTATGACAGCTGTTGAGCAATCAATTCCACAGAGTAGCAATAAATTATTGCACTATCAAACTAATTCTATTAAGAACATTCGGCATCAGACAGTTCCTTGGTGGAATGAGAGTTGTGCGTTGGCCGTCAAAAATAGTAAAGATGCTTATATAAGGTTCAAATACAATCCTACACTTGAAAATTTTATCGAATTCAAAAAATTACAAGCTCGAAAAAATTTGTAATAAAACGAGAGAGGAATAATAGTTGGCAAGAATTTTGTTCAAAATTATCTCGAGTAACTCCTGTTTCTAAAATTTGGCAAACTATGCGTAAATTTAATAAAACTTTCTCATCATCTTCCATGTCGACTACATCAGATAGCTTATGGATTAACGATTTTTAAGGAAATATTCTCCAGACTTCGTTGAACCCCATCATGATTTTCATTCTGGGACCGCTCGTTTAAATATCAATAACTCCTATCTCGTTGATCCATTTACTTTAGAAGAATTAAATACAGCCATAAAATCTCGGAGAGATACAGCGTGCGGATTAGACAATATTTCATATAAAATGATCAAAATCTCTCGTCACGTAATAAATTAATTTTTCTAAAAATTTTAAATTCTTTATGGTGCGCCTCTCTTATTCCGAAAGAGTGGAAAATGGATTGTTTGGTTCCAATACTCAAGCCCGATAAATCTCCCAATAGTCCGGATTCATATCGACCAATAGCATTAACCTCATGTGTTGGGAAAATTTTCGAACAGCTTCTAAAACTTCGTCTTGAATTTTATATCGAACATAACCGCCTTTTACCCAACAATCAATTTGGTTTTCGTCGCGGGATGTCTGCCCGGGAAAGCCTTGCTCACTTTTATACTGACGTCAACTCTGCTTTTAATGAAAACAAACATCTGGCATGCATTTTTCTAGATGTTGTGGGTGCTTTTAATAATGTCAATATAAGTTTGTTGTCTACATCTCTATTAAATTTGGGTATTCCAGATAAAATGGTTCATTGTATTTACAATTTCCTCTCGGGTAGAGAAGTTTTTGTTAAATATAATAATAAATTTTATGGACCTAGACTTTCATTTAAAGGTGTGTGTCAGGGAGGTATTTTAAGCCCCCTGTTGTATATATTATATATACATCGATTAAATATAGTTTTGGGATCGAGCGTTGTAAATCTGCAATTTGCTGACGATTTAGCCATATACTGCAGCGGTGATGACTTGGTACAAACTAAAACTAAATTAAATCTGGTTCTTCAAAATCTTCACCGTTATTTCAATTTTTTGGGCTTAGAAATCAATCCATATAAAAGCAAAATAGTAATATTTTCTAAAAAAAGCCTTAAAATTTCTGTATTTTCTGTTTTATATCACAACATTAAAATTCCTATTGAAACAAATGTGAAATTCTTAGGTGTTCTTTTCCATCAAAATTTAAGTTGGTTAAAGTACGTCGATTGCTTAATAGTAAGGGCTATGAAAGCTACAAATATTCTCAGATCCTTAGTTGGCTCTAAATGGGGAGCAGATCCAAGGACTCTTTTAATGCTTTATAAATCGTTAGTTAGAAGCCATTTTGAATACGCATTCTTTTGTTATGCTTCCTCTATTAGACTGATCGATAAAATTGAGAAAATACAAAATAAAAATATGCGTTTAATTCTCGGTGCCACTGAATACATCTCCTATTAACTCTATGCAGAATTGAATGCAAATTTACCTCCTATGAGAATTCGCATTCTAATGTTGTACAACAAATTCATCTTCAAAATGGTAACTATTTCCAATAATACTTTACTCTCTAAACTTAGAAAAAATTCCGGCACTTATCTTACCGATAACTTAGATAAAATACTAAATGTTACTACCGTTTATAATATTTATCACAATGATACTTTACCTTGCTATGATGGTGATTACGAAAGTAAGTTCAATAATATTAAAATTGTCATTGATAATGAATTGGGCAATAAGCATGATGTATACAACAGAATTTCTGAGTGGCAAGAACACATACAAGTATATACAGATGGAGCGAAGACTCAAGATAAAGTCTCTATGGCTATCTACGATTTGCCAAACAGAATTGGATATGGATTGAGACTTCCTGACGTCACGAGTATATATACTGCGGAGGCATATGCTATTGTTGCTGCTTTGGATTATATAGAAAACAAAGTACAATCAAATTTAGAATTGAAAAAATGGATTATAATTACTGATTGTATGAGTGTGTTACTGGCTTTAACAAATCCTATGTACTCATCTGGTACTCATTTTATCATTTACGATATTCGCAAAAAGTATTATAAACTAACTATACAAGGTAAAATAGACATTGTCCTTTTCTGGACACCATCTCATGTTGGCGTTATTGGCAATGAAAGAGTTGATTATTTGGCCAGGCTTATCACAAACACTTCGTACGTGGTACCATACAGAAACATAAAAATTCCAATATCAGACTGTTTAGTATTAATTAAGAATGAAATTCAAGACTTATGGAAGCATCATTGGGAAGACAGTCTTCAACGAAAGGGGCAGTGGTACAGGTCTATCAATCCAAATATTATGACTCCCTGGTTCTATTAAGGTAACTTTGTTAATAGGCGTTTTTATACAACAATATGTCGTCTGCGAATCGGTCATGGACGATTTAATGAGCATCTTCATAGAATGAACATTTTGCCATCACCATATTGTACATATTGTAATTGTGGCCTAATTCAGTCTTTGGATCATATATTTTTGAATGCAGCGACTTTGCTGTTCAACGACTTTTGTTGATTGAAGAACTTTTACGTATTTATGGAAATGCCGAGAGTATCCAGCGCTCTTTGCAAACGATTTTGAAGAATCGGCAATGTTATCTCTCTTTATGCAACTTTATTTGGTCCACTATTGGAGAAATTTGATTTTTGTACAAATTAATTAAGTGAAGAATTTTGTGAACTCTTATTTTGACATGTTGTACATATAATATGGAGATTTCTACATGATAAATAGATATAGACAGATCATATACTTGAGGATACAGACATGGCTTCGGCCTTATAATTGAGACTATTTCAGACATGGCTTCGGCCTTATAATTGTGACTATTTCAGATATGGCTTCGGCCTTATAATTGAGAATATTTCAGACATGGCTTCGGCCTTATAATTGAGAATATTTCAGACATGGCCTCGGCCTTATAATTGTGACTATTTCAGATATGGCTTCGGCCTTATAATTGAGAATATTTCAGACATGGCTTCGGCCTTATAATTGAGAATATTTCAGACATGGCCTCGGCCTTATAATTGAGACTATTTCAGACATGGCTTCGGCCTTATAATTGAGAATATTTCAGACATGGCATCGGCCTTATAATTGAGACTATTTCAGACATGGCTTCGGCCTTATAATTGAGAATATTGCAGACATGGCTTCGGCCTTATAATTGAGACTATTTCAGACATGGCCTCGGCCTAAGAATTGTGACTATATCAGATATGGCTTCGGCCCTATAATTGAGAATATTTCAGACATGGCTTCAGCCTTATAATTGGGAACGTTGCAAACATGACTTTCGTCTTATAATTCAAGAATATTACAGATATGGCTCCGGCCTTTAAATTGTAATAAAGAAGAAGTATAAAAGAAGACAGACTAGGCTGTATGGCTAAGAGCCTTTGCCTTCTCCTTAAGGAGTAAATCAAACCAAAAAAAAAAAAATGTCTTTGGTGACTAGTGTAATTTATGTATGAAGGTTGATGAAACTGCACTATATCAAACCTCAAATATAGCAAAACTGAAGTCTTTTTATTCTTTAATTCATCTTAATCTAATAACTTTTGCCTTCATCTTTAAAATTTACCCACTTGCTACTATACCACAATAATCATTTGACACCTTTGGACGAATCCTTTTTTATATTCAAAGATGGCTCTCCTTACCTCTGCCTTCCATAAAACAAATATTAAAATAACCATTCCATATATCAAAATAACGACAATAATTTTAATATTTAAAAAATTTACTCATTAAATTTCCCTTTTTTAAGCAAATATCGCACGCAGGTGAAACAAAATGGGTAATCATTGAAGTCTAACTCTAGCGACGTTCCTAACGAATCAATTTTGACAAACAAAATGTCTGCCGATTCGTCTTTAATTTCAATGACCATAGACTATATTTTTTTATATATTTATAAGCATCTACAAAGCATAAGACGTACCTTTCAACAAGCTCCTTCAAGTCCTGCAATTCATTTTCTAAGTCTTCGCACCTTTCCGATTTTTGTCTCAGCTTAGCCCTCAGTTCCGACACGTTGCACTCCTCTCGCAACCTATAGACAGTGCTCATGATAGCGTGGTGCAACTAACAACAGTGTTTTCACTTACATATTATGTGTTTTCAAAATAAAAATTAATTCAATACGTATAGTGTGGTACACTAGTATAGCATACTACCGCTATAAGACAATATGACATTTGTACATAAATTACTTTACAAAAAAAGAAACTGATTATTAATGCGAATGCCTGTTTGTCCTTATGGCGGCAGAATATACAATAAAAAATTAAAATAATGAATAATAAATTGATAAAAAACCCTCAAATATTAACTTATACTACTGTGCAATTACACTAAATTGCTCTGAAATTAGTCACATAATAGTGTATGTTTTGCAAATATTTGTAACCATTAGTTACAAATATTATTATTATTATTGAGACTACGAGATCTACGCTTCCTTGTTGATAATGTGCTCAGTATTAGCGTTGACTTGATATTATCGCTTACCGAGCCGTCACGAACTCGAGCTGCTCCTCTAGCCTCTGCTTCTCTTCCTTCAGTTCCTGTATCTCCACGTGCATAGTTTCCATCTGCTGCCTGAGCTCCAGGTTGGCGGACTCCTTGTCCGCGGAGTGTTTCGTCGCCTGGCTCATCGTGTTCTTCAGTTCTGTCACGTCCAGTTTCGCTTTTGCAAGTTCGAATGCCTATAATTGTACGTCACTTAGGTGTAGTGTTTTTTTGTCATAAGGAGAAGGTTCATATGAAATAAATAATTAATAATGGGATTTTTATACAATAGTCGAATTAAGTTAAATAACAGACTAAAAGTTTGTTGGCTATGATAAGGTTTGGACAGCTAAGAAAGTTTCAACAACTTACTTCCGTTTTTTAATTTAAGGAAAAACATTTACCTTATCGTTCAATTCTTTCTTGTTGAAGTCTAGTTCGTGTTGCAGCAGCGAAATCTGTTTCCTTATCTTCACTAATTGTTTCTTGTCACTGCTTGCCTGCCGATCCACCTTCTTCTCGTCTCCACTCTTTCTCGGCGAGGGGCTTCTTGACGCCATCTTCAATTGTTCTTTCAACGTCGCTATCTCTTCGTGGAAAGCATTTATGTCCTCATTCAGTATCTCGATCTCTGTCTCTTTATCCTTAAGTTGATCAGTCAAGAGTTTAAGTTCTTGTATTTTCAAATTCATTTCTTCGTTCAATGAATTGACTCTTTCCAATTCGCTTTCACTATTTTGTAATTTCAGTGAAGAGTTTTCTTGCTCTTTCTCAAGCTTCGTCAATTGTAGTTTTAATTCCTTGTTGTCTGAATTGAGTTTATCATTTTCTGTATTAAGTCTTGTTACGTCACGTTTAAGCGATTCAACCGTAGTTTGGAGATGGAACACTTCGTTAGTTTTCTCTTGCATGGCCTTATTAAGGTTGTTTAGTTCCTCAGTTTTATCATGCAGACAGCGTTGCAGATCATCGAGTCTGTCTAGGTGTTGATTCAGACTATCAATCTGTTGATTCTTTTCCGATACAAGGTTCTCCAATTTTTGTAATTCGACAATTTTTTCTCTCATTTGGTGGTTTTCAGTTTCAAACTTCTCTAAAGCAGCATTTTTGCTTTGCAATTCATCTATCTTAACCTCTAATTCTGCGATTCTGTTGGTCAAGTTACGTTTTTCTTTAGCCAACTCCAATATCATATTTTCTCTCCTCAAAATATCTTCTTTGAGCAAATGTAGGTTCTTAGAGCCCTCGGTAACTTCATTAGTAAGGTCCGCAACGCGTTGTTCTAATAGTTTCTTATTAGATACAAAATTCTCAAGTTCATTCTCATAATACTTCTTGTCATTTTCCATAGTTGCCATAGTGTTCTCCAAAAGCCCTTTTAATTCTTCTACTTCTTCTTTTAAAGCCGGGAACTCACACAACTGCTCCTCGGCATTTTTAAGCTCCGATTTACAAATCTCCAATTCACTTCTTGACTTCTTAATTTCATGTTTCAACTGTGTCAATATGTCTGGGAAGTTTTCTTGTTTTATATCCAACGTTATTCCCAACTCTCTTAAGGAAGTGAATTCTTCCTTATCACTTGTCGCTTCAAGCGAGAAATTAATTTTCTTCGGTTCGACACTAACATTTTTCGTGTCATCTACGTCCCTGTTTGGGTACATTGAGCAATTATCAGTTATTTTTTGAGCAGTTGCGAGCACGTCTCCCAAACCAACCGCTGCTCCGAACAAGGTCACTTCATTAACGTTTCTCTTGTACGGTTTTTCCATATCTTTATTCTGCGTAGACGTGAGATGGGCTGGTAACGAATCGGCTCTGGGAGTGTAACTGGGCAATTCAAAATGATCTGTACATTCGATGTTTAACGAACTCATATTAGGCCTCTGCATTTCTGGGGGCAATGTCCTATTTAACGTTTTATCTCTCAGCTCAGTAGGATAAGGCGCGTCTGTTAAACTAACATTATGAGCTTTAATTTCAGCTCTCCTCATTTGCAAGTCTTGTTCGTCGAACTCAGATATAGAAACTATGTCGCTGAGAGTGCGAGCAGATGTTTTCCCTTCAACAGCGTCGTTCCCGTCCTTATGGTTGTCTTCGTCGAGTTTTAGCGCTGTAATAGAGACGTTTATGAATCATATTGCAACATGAAGACGTAGAGCCGACGTTAACCTCAATATGCGCAAGGAAGTTGGATTAAATCCAAAACGTTTGTTTAGTTAGCAGCACAGTCTAGACCGGTCTCGAAGTCAAATCGAAGAAAACATTCATAAAAACAAACATTAATAGAGAAACGGAAATAACAAACACTGTTTCTGAATGAAAAGATATAACAAAACGATAACAATTATAATAAACGTAATCCGAACATTAACACAATTATTCATATTTAGGTTTCGATCTATAACGTAAACACGAGCTGAGCTCGGTTCAACAATCTAACTAAAACAAATACAATCTATTCCCGCTAATGTGTTCGTTAATATTCTAAATCTATTTCTTGACCTATTTAATAACGTTTCCCAATCAGTTAGCAATACACGTAGATCTATGAAATGAGAGGCCGCGAGTTCCCCTTCAGCAAAATATGATAATATTCACATTGATTTGTTATAACGGAAGTCACACGATATCCAAGTAGCAAGATTTATTAATATGAGGATAAAATTATGTGTGAATCTTTCAAAAAGCTTACCCAACAACTCTTGTAATTGTTCCTCCTTCTCAGCGAGCTCACGTTGGTGATCCCTAATGCTGGTCTGAAGGTCTTCTTTATCCTTCTCTAAGCTCCTGGCGAGGGATTCTAGCTGGGCGATTCGGGTCTGAGCTGATGATAGCTCTCGTTCTAAGATCATTACTTTGTCTTTTGGATTACCTATGGATAAAAACAATAATTAGGGACCACTTTGTCAATAACTCAAACAGTAAGTTAAAAAAATTGTGACTTGTTTCTACTTTGCGTATAACGAGGCACCCACGCTGTGTTAATGGTTGTGATGGAAAATAAATATAAAAATAATGTTTTATCCAATTGAAATACATAATAATAATACTAGCGTCACTATAAGACCCTCTTCCTTTTGACTATTTCCACAGTCGATCCATATCGTTTATTATTTTTAAACAGTTTTATTTAGCTCACCCCGTTTGTTTGGGTCAAATTTAGTAATTGAAATTTAACCCTCTTCCCGTTAACCGATTGATCTGAAATTTGGTATACGCCTTTGATTCTGGTGACAACACAAATATCCATATTCAATATTATTGTGAATCCAAGATGGCTGCCGCTACAAGATGGCGGACAACTTAGTTTTTTTCAATCCCATCAATATGGATATCAAATGAAAGGGCTTGTCAAGTAGAATTCAGTGCACTATACAAAATCAAAGATGGCCACTGCTACAAAATGGCGGATAATGTAGTTTTCAATCCCATCAATATGGGTATCAAATGAAAGGGCTTGTCAAGTAGAATTCAGTGCACTATACAAAATCAAAATCAAAGATGGCCACTGCTACAAAATGGCGGATAATGTAGTTTTCAATGCCATCGATATGGGTATCAAAATAAAGGGCTTGGTAAGGATAATACAGTATACTATACAAAATTACAATATGAATCTCCCACCCAAGTGAAGATCTGGTGTCCTGTCGAGGACTGTGTGGCGTTAGGGTGGCTAAAAATGATACCTCGCTAGGGGAACACCACCCAAGTTAAGGTAAAAGCGCGCCGAGAACTGTATGGCATTAGGGTGGATAAAAATGATATGTCGTTAGCGTTTTCCCCTCAAGATTCAAGCACATCTTGTTGTACATAGCCTTGCCCGTCTATTGGACCTCTGGGGGGTCGACCGTAAAAATGTCCAGTCCTCGTGGGAACAAAATGGTAACAACAAATTCTACAAAAATAAAAACACAAAAAAGCAGAAAAAATACAAAAACACAAAAAACAGAAACACTAATACCAGCTGATATCAATAAGACTGGGGGCTTACCAGCAGAATTAGAAATATTTGTGGGAGCAAAAGTTATGTTGCGGTCCAATATTGACGTTTCAAAGGGATTAGTTAATGGCGCTATAGGATATATCAACGAAATCGTTTGGTCCCTATTTCGTCGAACTCAGATGTACGCAACAGACGTACCTTCGGTTCGAATCGACTTTGCAAGAGACGGCGTACATCTTATACACCCGAAAGCCATACAGTTTCCAGCCAAGTTTAATTACGGGACGGCTGAAAGACGAATGTTGCCCTTAATATTGTCTTGGGCTTCCACGGTGTATAAAATAAAATGTATTGAAGAGTTTGACTGCAATAAACTAACAGGCAAGAAACCTTGCAATAATGAGGCACTCAACGAATTGAATAGAATGAGAAATACAAACTAAAAACTTAAAAATAAAAAAGTAAAAAAAAAATTTTAAGTTAAACGGTTTTATATTCCAGATAAATTTACTAAAAGCTAAAAAATAATTTCATGGATACAGTCATGGGTACCAATATGTATACATTGTTATATTTCCAAAATAAAGTAACTCGTAACCTACTCACTTTCTGGAAATATCTATGGTCACATAAATTCCTAAAAATGCAATATACATTTATGTAAACACCTATGACAAAAGATGTCACTTTGAAATATACAAATTTTAAACATATGCATTGATTAAACTAAAATAAAATCGTGGGGCACGTCCACTTTAAATGAATTTTGGATGACCTTGGGATTAACTGTATCATATTCATTGAATAATGAAATGATAACTTTAAGATAATCTTTGATAGTTTTAGATATTGGACGTGCCCCACGATTTTATTTTAGTTTAATCAATGCATATGTTTAAAATTTGTATATTTCAAAATGACATCTTTTGTCATGACGAGTTACTTTATTTTGGAAATATAACAATGTATACATATTGGTACCCATGACTGTATCCATGAAATTATTTTTTAGCTTTTAGTAAATTAATGTTAGGCGGTAAAGACTCAAAACGAAAAGAAACATGTTAATAATATCGATCAGGAAATCGTTCAGCATTAACGTAAGTTATTGGTTTACGTACACGAGTTGCCGTACAGCGAGTGATGTTGCTCTTGCAAGCGGTCTCGCTCGTCCACATGCTGCTTAAGCCGGGTCAGCTGCTTGTCCTTCGAGTCCAGCTCCTCTTTCAACCTTTGTACCTGTGGAATAAGATTCAGAATAGTTTTGGTATTTAATATAGGGAGGGAGATAATCTACTGTTTTATGTGTGTTTCTTCTGATCCTGTGTATACAGTGTGGCGGTATTAGGCGTCCGCTACATATCCAAATATCAAATCGCGGCAGTTTCAAAAAACCATTTATTCTTAATACCCATTCATGTCACCCACTTCTTCTACAAAGTCGTCATTATCGATAGATAATAGGATAATTTGATGTATTTGGTCACTCTTCGAGTCTGATAAATGTAGACACACACCTCAGCCAACGCATCGTGCAGCTGCACAGTGAGCTGGCTGGTGGCCTGGTGCGAGAGCGCCTCCGCGTCGTTGCGCTGCTGCTGCAGGCGCGCCGACAGCGACGAGATCTTCAGCGCCTGCTCCGACATGCGCGCCTGCAGCACGTCGCGCTCCGCACGGACCTCCTGCACCGACACACTTGTTATTACTAGGAGCCAGGGGTACAAAAATATTATTTATACAGGCAAAATGTTCCCATTACGCCTAATGGAATATGGAGTTTAATTCAGATAGAGTATCGTCTAAAAAGACATCATTACCCCTCGCCAGTCGACACGATATTGTTGGTCTGTTTGAACCGGTTATACACAGGCTGATCCCGGACCGTAACAACCTTACGTGGACCACTATGGCGGATTTTGCTACTTGTGTACAGTGGTCGCTATTCGGATAGATTATTAAAGGTCATATTATTAAAGTCCAAGTCTTAATCCGTAACAATTTAGCAAATGAAAACAAATTGTCACTAACCGCTCAACAAGCTAAAGTAACTTGTGCACGAGCTCAAACGGCACACAATACAGGGTCCAGAGATCATGCCGGGGGTCCGTGCCACAATATACAAGTGCTTCATCACAGAATTATTATTGTGTGGAATTTGGCCCCAATTTCCATATTATCATTCGTTTGCTTCGAACACGTGAAAGTCACAGGATAAAAGTAGTACCACTCTCCGTACTTGGGTTTTATCTATACAAAAATATTTGTTGTATCTCAGTTACTGCGCGAAAGAAAATAAACCACCAAACATGAAATTATGTTCGTATTGTCAATATCAAAACGAAGAATTACTCAGTAATATTTTTAACCATTGTTAAATCATTCTTAAAAATTATAATAATATTTCTTGCCAACATAGAATGCCATAAGCACTCTATGTTGGCAAGAAAGAAGTTTGGCGTGATAATCTACATCAACTAGACTTCACGACCACATAATCCATCCATCAACCCGTTTGTTTCGGAAGCCAGCTGGTACAAACCCATTCCACCTGCGTACGCGCATGACCTAACCGTCCATCAAGCCGAGAGTGACAACAAAGTTCACGCCGCGCCCGGTTAGTCACCGGCACTAATATACCGCGACCCCATTCGCGAGGAAACAGTTCCGTTGGTATCACCACGCATTATCATGGTACACAATAGGGGACCGGCCTATGCTTGATTTTGTACATTATTCTATATTTAATGGTTAATAATACGAAAAAGAAGCACTTCTGTGAAAACTGCATAAATATTGGTTAAAAAATGAGCGAATAATTTATATTTAAAAATTGTAATGTGCAGAAGTGGCCGCGATGTGGGGATATCGCTTCATCTCTTTTTTTCGCACGCGTCGTAATTCCCGATGACGTCACATGTAGATATTTCGTCTCTTTTCTATTTCTTGTTAATTACCCCTTCCACCGAAATTCTAAGTCTTATAACTTGTTGATTTTTTACCGGATTTTAATAATTCCTTCTGTGTTATAATTTATATTATGTAAATATTCGATAATAGTAAAGAACCAAAATGAGTCCGGTAGCCTATTTATATAATATAAATAAGTAGTTATGAAACAGGTACTTGATAAGTTTAAATACTCGGTCACATCGTTAGTTTTTTCAGTAATTGTGATCAGAAAACTCAACTCGCATACTTATCTTTTATAATTTGAACTTAACTTAAAAAACCGACTTATAAGTCAGTTTTTCGTGTAGTTTCATTGAGTAGGTATTTATTTTTACTCTAACGAGTTTCATGTAAGTAGGTTAGTTATATATTATATTATATATTATATTTACACCGCGAACAAATATTCTAAGGTTTGCGCCCTTGTCACGGGCCATACGATTGCTTAATACTATATCTCAGAACTTGGATATATGTATATGTAACCTGTCAGAATTCACTGAAATGGCTTATAAATGTATTGAAATAAATTGTTAAAATTATTTGTAATATTAATTGTTTTATAACGCATAGATGTTACATCTAAAATAAAGTTTATTATAATATTTTTATTAATATAAATCTGACCCATTCTTTCCCGAATGTTTCACGTATCGCAGGCAGTTAATTCATTCCTTGCATAGTACACGCTACCGAAGTCTAAGCTCTTAATAATAATTCAAGAAGAGTTAATATGCCACGTGATGGTACATCGTCCTGCTAATAAAACCTTTGTTTACGGTGGTGTTTAGTAGTCGTTAACTATTCCCGTCGCGCCCCACTTGCTTAACTAGCGTGCTAATTAATAGCTATTATCATGAAGGTATAATGAATAAACCAAACACCAGCTTGATCGGTGGCTAATATGCGTTAAAAATATTTGTTAGTATATACTCCAATCGCCTATTTCCTTTCTAATCACTATTTCATAAGGTTCTAATTAGATTAACGGTCGCTGGAACTCCACATCAGTAATATTGAATCAACAGGAAAAAATATAGTATGTAATTGATATCATTGCAATTGATGTTGAACTGAAGTCATACCATAATGACATCACCAGACCTAGTTATGTAAACTAGTCTAAATTATATTTTGTGCCGTGAACCAGGCCATTCGAGGATACCATATATTATGCCCTAAAGCATAATATCACTGATAGAAGATTCATTATGATATAATTTACTTCACGTACAGTGTAACCATTTGGCAGTGTTAACTTAAAAAAAAAAGTTGTACACAGGTTAAATATTGTAAGAAACAAATTGAGTCGAGTAAACAATCTCAACTTAATCTTTGATCCGATACCGAGAATAAACCAATCACAGTCAGTTATTTGTAAGCATGTCAACAACCATTAATCGGATTGGCCTATTTTCGCGATCGATAGAAAAAGAAGTACTGAAACATTTATTGGAATCGGCGGTTAATACACACTCAAAACAGTAATACAACAGTGAATATTAACTCAAACACCCAGTACACTTGGCTACAATAAAGCTGATATATAACAGTTCTTAATCTTAGGTTAGACTAACAAACTCTTGCAGCTTTCAAATAAGAGAGATCTATTACCTAGCACTGCGTTTGGGAAATACTATTGCACGCTCAGTTCATCGCCCCATGACCGCATTGCACTACTATTGCCAAAACATTAACTTCTCTATCACATTTAATCTTATAAATCACTTTGCAGTGTTAGTGCATGTTAAGATTTAATGAAAACAAAATTTGTGCCAAAATCAACTATTAGAATTTAAAATACATTATACCTACTGCATGTTTTGTCTTTCTTTTCAATGCTTGCCAAATTCAAACTGGCAACAATTCTTACAACAGAAAATCGTTTAGTTTACATCATTTTATCGTAACAACTAATCAAAAGGACTTGCATTTGAATACTAGTAACAATGATTGATGACAAAATCTTACTTAATAATTTCCATATACCACTGTCAGCGATGTTGGGCTTGGGGCACGCTAGAGGTATCACCGTCTACTATCTTAATATATAAGGCATAATCTTGCACTCAATCAAAATAAATACTTAAATGTCGTATACAAATTATCGAATAATTGGAGGTTACTTATATCTATACTTTCTCCCGATTGATGCGATAAAATTAATGAGACCTCAGTGTGGCTCCAGCATTACGAACACTTCAACGTTTTGCAGCTGACTGAATCCGTTTTAATTTTTTTTATTCGAACACGGCATAGTGATCCCACTGCGCCTGATGGAGTGGCCAGTGGAGTTCAATAGAACGTCGACTGGCGAGAAAAGATTAACCTTTGACAGTCGACACAATTATGTCAGCCTGTTGGAACCGGATATACACAGAAGCTTATGATCCCGGGACGTGACACTCTTACTTGGGCCAATATGGGTTTTACCAGCTTGTATACGGTGGTCGCAATCCGGGCGGATATAAAATATATCCTAACACCAGCAAAATTAACTAAATTTATACGTTTTGACGAACGATTATTGGTGGTGTATAGAAGTCAAATACGTTCAACTCATTCAATTCATAAGTCACGTGTGATCAACACTCAGTTTAATATAGTACCAATTCGCGTGATATAGTCACCAATAACAATCGACATGATGGGTTATAAATTAGACGATGCTACAAACATTTCAATTGAAGCAGTCGCAGTCGTTACGGAGTACAACTATTCATTTTACATAGAACGTTTTCCTCGTATACAATAGGTATAATATAAAAATATTTCCCATTTTTAGATATAGTAATAAAGTCAGCTCTTACTCGGATATTTCTAAAAGTAGGTAACGCAAAAGGACAATAGGGCATTCTTTAACTAAAATCATTTCATTACATTCCAGTATAATATAAAAATAATTAGCATTATTTTTAACGCCTAAGATTAGGGGGCTCCTGAAATTTTAAAGAATATTTTAGTCTTTGACACTCAAATCGACACAATATCTAGATTCGATGAACCAAATATTTACTGGTGACAAAAATTTTATTTTCTAAACGGAAAACAGACTCCTGGACTGTGGGCATTTATTGTCTACCTTGCACGTTTGCTATAAAAACAATTAGTAGCCACACTGCGATATCTCATCCCCTGACATCAGTCAAACACCATATCTTGCAAACTACATTATAAGGACAAAAGAGCGAGGCGAGCGTCTGGCGCAGTTGGCACGCTCCGGTCGGCTAATGGACATCAATTGGATTTGTTTTGTTTCACACCAGCGCGGCACGTTCTAATGGACGCATTGTTTTATATGTCCATGTACATATTTATATAGTAACTAGCTTCCGCCCGCAGCTTCGCCCGCGTGGATTTCGGGTTTCAAAAATGGAGAAGGTGCTCAATTTGTCGGGATGTTTTTTTAATTTATGGTGGTATGCAGGTGGTCCGATTGTCCGGTCAGGGTCTTATGATGGGATCCTGGTGAAATCGAAGGAACTTTTAACCATTAAGGTTTCACACGATATGACGGGAGCTTAAAAATGGAGTAACTTCTCCCGTTTTCCCAACATTTTCCATCACTGCTATGCTCCTATTAATTGTAGCGTGATGAAAAGTATACTATAACCAGCTCAGGAGTATGAAAAATAATTGTACCAAGTTAAGTTAAAATCCGTCGAGTAGTTTTTGTTTCTATAACGGTTATACAGACAGACAGACAAAAATTTTACTAATTGCATTTTTGGCATCAGTATCGATCCCTAATCACCCCAGTTATTTTGGAAATATATTTCATGTACAGAATTGACCTCTCTACAAATTTATTATAAGTATAGATATGCAAAAGTAGCTCAAAATTGTCCATAACGAAAACATGCATTTTAAAGTATAACAAAAGAAATAATATCGTGAAGCCAACCAAATAACTAATGATATATTAAATTTTGCGACTGTTCAATTTAGTCGGGTCCGCGATATCACTTTTGTTGAGTTTCAGAACGCGACATTACATTATTATATTCTGTGCTCCAACGCACACTGCTTTGATGTTAGGAACACACCTACATTGCTTAGACAACAGTGAACTTTATACAATAGCAATAAAGCTCAAATTGACTCTACGTATTAGTTAGAAAACGTTTGTATGGGAAATAGAAAAATGCTGTTTTGAGGATTTTCCCGGCAATTATTCGAATTTTTCTCACCTTTTAAATCTTCCCTAGACCTCCACGAATAATTCAAGACCAAGATAAGATAAATCCGTTCAGCCGTTCTCGAGTTTTAGCGAGACTAACGAACAGCAATTGATTTTTATATATATAGATTTGGTGATTAAATGAATAAAAATACGATATTATTTTTAGCGTCTAAGAACTAAGAATGAAAAAATATGTGCTGAATATCTTAAAAAAAATTAATCAGAAATCCGGACATAGATATTATGTATATGTTTTAAAATATCAGATGTCATATCGTTTATCATTTAATATTTTTATTTATTATCGGAAGAGGGATTTAGTTTTCCAGCTGCGTTCGCCACGCTATAACGTCGAGTTGGCGTAACATATATTTTAACTTATCAACAAATTTGCTTAAAAACATGAGTAGCCACCTATATTATATCAACCTCCTCTAGAAGATAGTAGAAGTAAAATAATTTCAAAAATAAATTTCAGGAAAGCCCATAGACAATTATTATTTCATATAGTTACAGAGAAAATTCGTCGCAGCAAAGTTTCAGATCTGAATGTTTTGATTTTAATTACACGAACGCATTTTTTTGTGTTCTATCTATATTTGTTTATATTTAATGTTACAAGATGAACAAAAACTAAATGATGCACAATTCTTCATGAGTTTCTTAACAATGTATGAACGACATGCAGTCCTACGGTCTTTAAACATCTTTAAATAAACCGTATAAAAATAAATACACTCAAGCAGACGATGAAAACTCATTCCAACACTTAAAAAAGTACTAAACTCAAAGTACACGAACGACTCACCGTCAAATCTGGCAGCCCCATACCAACGTACTTTCTAATGTATTTCAATAAAAACATCACATCACACTGAACACACCGGGGATAGGGTCACTACAACTACATGGTGATGGAGGTCTAGCGATATGACGATATGACGATGTAGCGATAAAGCGATACGCGGACAGAGACCTTGCGGCAACAGAACACGCTGTGGAGCATCGGGACCGACTGAAGCTGAACGACAGATGCGTTGTTCGACGCGCGGATTAATGAAATATGGACGCGGTTGTATTTTTCTTTCACAGTAAATTAAAATTTATGATATTGGATTTAGTGTTGAAATTTCTAAATCAGTAAATTCAATTATTCTATTTTATTGTTGAGTATAAGATATTATAAGTTGAAGTAAAAAGCGACGTTCCATTTCTGATTTGGAAAAGATAATATTTTTTTTTTATTTTATCGTAACACGTCAATGAGCTTGATTTTATTTCTCCGTTATTAATATGCCGTTGCTGGGCACGGCTAGTATTGCATTTTTTACTCCAAACTGCTGTTATGTTTACGCATTTATAAAAATACGACGCAAAAAAAGAACTAAACGTTCATCTAAACAAATAACCTTGATCGCATTGACGTACAAAATCCCGAAGTGGTGTTAACAATTTCCCGTGAAATCATATACAGGAATGCGTATGGACGCCAACAAATATTATTATAAACGTCATGTTATAATTTATATAGATCCCACTCATTCAACAATCAATGGAAGGGGTTTGGCATGAAGAAATCTTTGCACGAAAGTTTAAATCATTGCCTATTATATTGTTTTTCAATTAAAATTAGCGTGAGGCAGTATTTCTGAATGATAATAAATAATAACACGATTCAAGTTGATCATAAATAAGCCAGAACAATATCCTGAAAAATCTTTGGACTTCTCCATAATACTATGAAGATATATGAAACTTAGGAACCCGCCTTACGTCTACGTATTGACCGATAGCTTCCATTGTTCTCAATCATAGAGGTCTGTGTCTATTGATACGAAAAACATAATTTTACAACTATCTCCCACAAACTCAATATAAAAATATTCGTGCGACACCACATGATATATATCTTAAACACATTCACGATACCACATCCACGTCGTATGACATCTGCGCACGCGCATCTAAATATACCCGTGCGCCGGGTCCCGCGCATGCGACAGGGTTGTCTATCCACGCCGCGCCGCGCCGCGTAGTGTTTATCTTCCTGCTTGTGTAACACACTGCTAAATGGGTTACTATTGTGACTAGCAATACATCTTTGTGGTTGTTTTGTACTTTATACGTAAGTGGTGTGGCTTTTGTTTTGTACGGGTGTGAGCGAACAGGTTTGAATTGCGGTTATAATGGTAATTGTAAGAATTGTCTATTTGTTATTAATATAAAAAATCCAAACCATTTAAGAATGCATCTGTTTAAATAAAATCTGATCAAAGAGAAATCATTGTTAACAAGAAGAACAAGGTTTTGGTGAACAATAATGTGATAATTTCATACAGGCTCTATAATATTATATGAAACCGTGTCTGACAATTTTCAAATCGTCCCATTGCTTCTCATTCAATACGCGAAACCAAAACCAACATGACAGC
Organism: Manduca sexta; assembly: GCF_014839805.1. Classification (NCBI taxonomy): domain Eukaryota; kingdom Metazoa; phylum Arthropoda; class Insecta; order Lepidoptera; family Sphingidae; genus Manduca; species Manduca sexta. The sequence goes on from NW_023593023.1 coordinate 19,466, forward strand.
CCTAAAATGTGTTAGAAACATACGAAATTTAAAATTTATCCACAAGTGCCAACCCTACAGTTAATTTAAATAAGTGCTCATAATACAAATTGGAGAGCAGTGAGAGTTCACTTGGGGTTTTGGGGTCAGCGCGAATTACCGCGATGGTAATGATGGGCGGAGAGGTCAAGCGCTCACGACTGAGGCCCGTGACATCCGCGACACCGGCGGACGGCACAAACTTAACGTTAATACGGTTAATTTTGCACTGCTTACAATAGGGTAACCAATATTTAAGAGACGTTTTTATAACCACAGACGGCTTCCAGAATTTCAGGACATTTGTAGCAATTGTAAAAATCTAATTAAATACAAAATGGATGGTAATGATAACATTATGGATGATGACTTGCTCATTTGCCTCTGTAAACGGATGCCTCTAAATTAAAAACATTTAACAACATTTTGTGGTATTTACGTATTAATAATTTTTGTGGAAATTTATAAGTTCAATGAACTGTCAAACTTATAAAAGTAAAAAATATAAGTTGTACATTGCAAAGTTCCGCCAGTGCTTCCATTGGTCTGGTATTTTGGATATTTTATCAGGTGAATGAGATCGTTTGCAAATAAGCAGTCATGATGACTCGTATTTCGATTTGGAACTTACATTACTGATGATGAATCACTACCCCTTCTGCGTAAACGCAGCCGCCAAAAACTTTCGATTAGAAAACACCATGTGGTTTACCTCGCCCGCGGACACGTCAACGCATTGAATCATGAATATGTCGGTAACTGAGCTAGACTGTTCCTACCATGGATAGGAAGGTGATCTCAGTGCGTGAGGCAGACTTATTTAAAACAACCATAGAAAGTTCAAAAGAAACCAAAAATGATGGTCAACAAACTGAGCATAAATCAAAGCCTAATTACCTCAATATTACGTACTCGAGAGAATAGCCACCGACTTATACTGGTAAACAACTATAATAACTCGTTCCAAAAAGTAACATTTAGGTATTACAGCCTGTCCAGGAAAATACAAAACTTGCTTTTTCGTTTTAAACTTAACATTGTCAGTACAAGAAATTAGGTTCCTACTTAACCACAACGTGGCGAGGTTTTTCATTTCCCTGGTCTATACATCTGACTAAAGGGATGAGTGATAAGATTACTTTGTTTCATCAGTCTTTCGTCCCAACATCACCCTCGTACACAGCATTGAACTTTGGGCCGAGCATCTCTTTACATTAGTCTCTATGTTATAATCACTTAACACAGTTCCCTGTAATGTAAGCTAGCCGCGTGTTAAACACAATGAACAGACAGACAATATAAACAAGTGCCGCAGCGGCTGACGACTTGTATCAACGGTTGTTTAAATAGGAAGCGTTTAGAATATTGTAGGGAGGGGAATGATTGCAGAACGAAGTGCAGTAATGTTTGTGCAGAGTCGATTTGACACACCCCTAATGCTACTACTACTACTACTCTAATAGAATTCGTCGAAGTAACAACATCACACTTTCAGACAGAAATACACTTACACGCATAGACCACATGCGAACTAAACTATAAAATTATAAAAAAAAAAAAAAAAAAAACAGAAAAATAAAATCGGGATTTCTGGTAAAAATATTAGTTATTTGTGGATGAGTTTTTGCACAATGTTAGCTCAAATAAAGAAGAGTAGGTATGTGGTTTTATTAATTTACGAAATGTGAAAATGTCTGTATATGGTCACTTGTTTTTCCCGAGGAGTTAGGCAGTAGAGCAACTAGTGCACTTACAATTTAATAACATTATCCAACAAAGCGATAAAGGGGAGCTAAGGTGAACTTACTGGCATGTCTAAGGGACAAAAAATCTACACAAACCACAAGTATTTCACGAGTCCAAAATCTCATATTTTAGTCAAAATCAAACCTGAAACTTTACGATACAAAACCTAACCATGCTGCCACTAATCTAACGAGGTTATGAAGGTAATCCTACCACTAATATCAACATAGTATCATCTTTATATTCTCAAACCACCAGCGATCAAAACCGCAATGTTTACCAATGTTTTGCAACCATCAATCCCGCTCTAACGAGGGCAGGCAGGCTATAAATTAATAACTTTAGATATGCCATTTAACTCTGTGTTGCCGCAACGTATTTTTATAAACATACATCATAAACAACTTTGTTTTATATAAACACCATGATTTAGATGAAATCTGTATCAACTGTGGTTGTTTGTTAGTTTATATTTTATGCATGCAGCATAAGATCCACATGATTTGTAAAAATAGTTCATAAACCAGAGAGACCTAGACTATTTCTTATTCAAGAATAAACTAATGTCGTTCAATGTTATATCAAGAAATACAACTTAAGCAAACCCGCAAGTAAAACCTACTTTTATGAAGTTTGTAACATCAAAGCTGTTATCATTTTACCACCCGTGGCGGTACTGCTACAAACTAGAAATTCATAAAATCGATTCAAAAACTTGGGTAATGTATAAATGAACAGGTATGAAGAGAACAACACTCTCGTCTCATTATTTAGTAGCACAAATATAAATTATACAATGAACTTTCAAGTTATATTAGTTAGTTGGTGGTAGGATATATGTTATAACCGCCCGTTTAGCGACCACTGTACAAAAAGGCGTTAAAATCCGCCATTGTAGCCCACGTGTTTCGCGTTCCGGGATCAGCCTGTATATCCGGTTCCAACAGTCCGGCATAATTACATCGAATATCGATGGGTAATCATCTCTCATCAGTCGACATTCTATTGTACCCCACTATACTTACCATCAGGTGCAGGTGGACCATATTCCATGCCCTAATAAACAAAAGCCAAACGTATGACGACTGACCTCGTCTAGTTTAGTCCTATTTAAGAGTAATGTCTATAATTTCAAAAGGCCGTAAGGTCGCAATTTGCTTTGGATGTAAACGTATCGTCCGGTTAGTCAGGTATAAACGGGGACCTATCCCACCTCATCCAGATTGACCTTAATTTGTTATCATTAGAATTATTTTCAGTTATAAGAGTATCTTCGGTTTTGACTATGGAAATATGATAAAATTATACAGAGGGATATATGGTTGAATTCTTAGTTGATTGATTTACACTCAATTAAATACTCCTGAAATATTGTTCTAGAAGCAGCAAGTCAAATTATTTTGAAAACTGTTACAAATATCTATGCCTAAGAAACCGATGCTATCTAGCAAAGACAGTAGGTATACAATACAAAAATAAAATACTTCTATTAAATTTCTCACCGCCACAGCGTGAAAAAATACATTATTATCGCTCCATGCATCGTTACATTCTATGACATCATCGCTAGTCTAGATTTCAGCAAAATTTAAGTAAATATAAACGATACAACAACTTCGAAAGCATTCCCATTTCGTGACGGTAGTGCACCTAAAACTCCACAGAAAAAAAATTATATACATCACGCCTTCACCTCAAAAGGTATAGGCAAAGGCGCAACCAGCGCACCAATATTCGCCCACTATTCTGTCCCATGATATGATAGGGGGCGTACCTATTACCATATCGAGCACAAATTCCACTCTCCAAGCTGATGTTGACCAGATAACCCAAGACTGCCAGACCCGGGATTTGAACCCTTCAGACTCAAACTTTCCTTGGACTTTAGGGCGGTGTCGTACCGAGCACGCGATATATTACTGAGCAGACAAGTCAAAGGTATAATAATTGAGATGAAAATCATAACCATTTGACAAGGTAACGCCTTTTTAAGAGGATAAACAGAGAGGATAGCAGCGCAACCACTGCCTCGAATACGTTTTGTTCTATGTGGCGTAAAGAATGAAAATTTTAATCCTGGCTACTCCATTTAAGTTACTTTTTTTAAACATGATATCTTCGTGATTAGGTTAGACCTAATCAAAACAAATTATGCTGTTACTGAAGACTTTGCTAGTGGTAGGATATAATTTATATCCGCCCGGATAGCGACCACAGTACATATGGTGTTAAAACTCGCCATAGTGGCTCACGTAAGTGTGTCGCGTTCCGGGATCAGCCTGTGTATATTCGGTACCAACTGGCCGGCATAATTGTGTCGACTGCCGAGGGGTAAGCTCTCGTTTGTCGACATTCTATTGGTCTCCACTCCACTTACCATCATGTGCAGGGGCCACTTTGAGGTGTACGTATAAAAAACCATTAGTCGCCTGATGGTAACTGTCTGCAAGCAACAACACCCCTATCATCAAATGCAATGTTACAACTATGATATCACCCCGTCTAGGTTTCGACATAAATAATCGACACGTCGACGATAAAGCTATTTGCGTAGCGATATATCGCTAGCGTTCACGCTCCGTGACAATGAAAATGTAGGCGTCGCGTACTACAAATACACAATGAATAAGCTTTGGCGAAACACTCTGTATTTTATATTTTTCTCGATGTTTTTAATGTTTTGTTTGGATGTAGTTACGTAACGGATGTGTGAGTGAAGTCACTGCTGCTTTCACATTCTGGAACCATGATCTGTAGTCATGGGAGTTTACGTTTCGTTGCCGAATGGTGACGTAAGAATTAACAATGCCTTCGTACGTAGTTAAGCGAGTAAACTGTTTTATCTAAGTCCGATCACTTGACTTGACTTTTAACTTGCATGACAACTGGTCACCTTAAAAACTGCCGTCTTCAAGCCAGCTTAACGACATAAATCATCTTTGAGGCCACACGTTACTAACTTTAGCCACGTCACACAAAATATTAAAATATTAGCAAAATGGTTAGTTGATTTACATTTTGCCCAGTGCTTTTTATTATTTTTCAGAACCAGACAAGCATACAGCTCACGAAATAAAGTAAAATCTACAACAGAATTCATTGAAATGAACTACCAGAACTTTGTTGTTATATAGTGGAGTTGTGCAAGCGGGCGACGTGGCCGCGCGTCGAAATAGCGCCCTGGAGCCGCGCCAGCCATCAATGAACCGACGCCAAGGTCCCGCACGCGGAAATATGATATACTGACATGCGAATATTGGACGCTATCCGGAATCTAGATACTACTATCGAGGTAAAAAATCTGGAGGCGCTGCAGACATTTTTTCTAACTGAAAGACGAGAATGTTCTTTGGCTAGTGTGTAAGTACCACGCTTGCCAATAAACTAGACCGTTTACTCAGATCATAAATTTTATAACTCCCCACAAAAATTCATTCATTTTAAATTCAATTAATTATTTCATTATGCTCGTTGTTTTGATACTAAGTTTAAAGTCGCATAGGTATACCGTAGTAATTATTGTACACTGCCATTCAGTCATAATGCATAATATGGTGGTCATATCTACCCAATATACAAACTCATCACCTATTATTTGAAATAGCGGACCTGAAAGAATCTTTAGCGGCGTAAAGGTTAACGCCACTGTAGAGGAACAAATGGTTGCGTTCCTCTATGGAAGGGAAAGATTTCCAGTCAGGCAGATGTTGCGCCTGACCGGCCGCGGCCCCTCCGACGGTTCCTATTCGAAGGTGGTATATATGCAACGTGTTGCTCAAATTGTGCAATTGTAATCCAGGATCGTCTGTCGCCATCTAGCGTGATTGCTATGCGATAAATCACTACAGTTGTGTCAATACCACATAGGGCTTCTCGTAGTTCTATTGATGATGACGAGATGGCGGTGAGTATACTAATTGTACTGCCACAGACCCAACAAAAATAATTAACTCACATTATACACAGAATAATTAAACATTCTACATTAATAAAGACAAATTACACTAATTGCTAAACATGAAGTCTCTAATTCTCGGGTTACCCTGCAGTGTACATATTCCATATTATACGCACGCACACATGTATTTTACGTCACTTCCAAAAGTTAAGACAGAGACACCGCGCTGCGTGTGAAAGGGACAGCAATATCGCGGGGGAAGCTATGCGTGAGCGAGTTCACCTCCAACACTGTGCCGTGCGGCGCGAGCACTGCGCGCGAGTTACCATTTGACGAATTGATATGAACTACCGATATCGTTAAAGTGATTTAAATAATTTAATATTAAATTATTTGTTTAAATGAACGACTATTATTCTAGTATTATTAATATTATGATTTTCATTATGTTTAATTATTTTGTGATAGGGAACTCGTTAGGACTGCCTTACGTGGACGCCTTCGCTCTGTTGGCCATCATAAAAATACCGCACAAACCTGTGCGAAGCCACCACTGAGGTGCGACACCACGCGCAGCTCTCGTCAGACTTGCACTGCCACTGAACACAAGGCACCGTACGAACCTGCGCGAGGTCCTTGAGGCTGTTCCGCTGCATCTCGAGGTCCGCGAGACGTTTGAGCACCGCGTCCTCCGCGCGGCCGTGCGCCCCGAGCGCCTCCCACACCACGCGCAGCTCGTCAGACTTGCACTGCCACTGAACACAAGGCACCGTACGAACCTGCGCGAGGTCCTTGAGGCTGTTCCGCTGCATCTCGAGGTCCGCGAGACGTTTGAGCACCGCGTCCTCCGCGCGGCCGTGCGCCCCGAGCGCCTCCCACACCACGCGCAGCTCTCGTCAGACTTGCACTGCCACTGAACACAAGGCACCGTACGAACCTGCGCGAGGTCCTGAGGCTGTTCCGCTGCATCTCGAGGTCCGCGAGACGTTTGAGCACCGCGTCCTCCGCGCGGCCGTGCGCCCCGAGCGCCTCCCCACACCACGCGCAGCTCGCCGCCGCACGCGCGCGGCGTCACGCTCTCCTCGGACTTCCACTGCACACAACCAAACACATTCACGCTATTATCCATAAAAGAGTAGGCAGAGGTTTCAGGCAGAATATCTATATATTTAATCAGTATGCCGACAAAAAAATTGACAGGGCCTCAACCTAGAAGTCATTTAGGTGACATTTCAATCAGATTCACGCTGTCCATCGGCGCTGACAGCTTAGTGCGTAGAGAGCATTGACATTGTTGCTTTATACTACTTAACAACAAGAGAAATGACTTGTGTCCACATCACGATTCGACACGCCTGTTGATACCGACGGCGTGCGCTCAGTGAAGTCAGTCGCGCGTGCGATGTGCGCGACGGCGCGCCGACCGCTCAGCGCGCACGGACACGCACGGACGCGCACGGCTGCGCGCGCGCCGCCGCTCGTCAGCGCTGAGCAGTTATAGCAACCATACATACTGGCCCGTCAGCACCGATGGTCAGCGTGACACTTAAACCCGCCTTATAATCATGATAAGTGGCTAGTGCAAGGTTAGCTAGGATAGGGCCCATGTCCCCACCGGTAAGGATCGCGACGTGTTAGCTTTTCATTTCCCCCTACCTGCCAACCCGAGCTGGCTACTTTTTGCCTTATAAATTTTATCCCTAATTTCAAATGTCTATAGTTATATGTATAATTGATTTTAAACGTTATTTCGAAACAATATTTTCTCATAAATTGACGCTTCATCATAAGTGCAACTGTTCTTCTACATGATAAATAAAATATTTTATTTGTTGATTAAAAACCTGCCGAAACAAAATTGTCAATCCACCAGTCTGCATACAGTCATAGTAGAGGTAACTTGCTTCATTGATACAGAATAGAAGACATTATAAAAATATCGCGCTGGAAATATAATATCGTATCACCTCTCGGTGCATCGCTTCTTCCAGCCAGTGACACTGCATAAAAAAAGTAAAGTCATTGCTCTATAATCTAGGAATCCATGGACTATGAATATGAGGTCTGTTTAAAAAAATTCAACCAGGGTAATTAAAAGAAAATAAAAACCACCAGCTATATTTACTCTTTCCCGTGTACCTAATAAGGATGAACTATTTATCTGGCCTATTTCCTAAACAGGCTGATTCGAGGAGGAAAGCTTAAGAGTACTTATATCTTTCCAGGTATCGGACCTGAGCCCTTAGCAAGTCATTCGTAACGCGTGTGCACAACTGCGCCACATACAGTGGAAGAGTTATAAACAATTAACGATGAATTCCCACTGACCTGTTCCTTAATCCTCTGTAAGAGATCGGTGTACTTTTCCTCCTCGAGGCCACATTTGGAGCACACCACCTCGCTCTGATCAGCCTTCTCATTTCTCAGAGACTCCAACTCACTCAGCAACCCTCTCATTCTCCCGTCTCTTTCATCTATTGTTCTTTTCATTTCTCCAATTCTTCCAAAATCTCTTTCTCCCGTGATGTTTTCTGTTCCAACTGCCCTTCCAGGTTTGCAATGATGTCTCTGAGCAGGACTATTTTCTCTTCGTTGGCCTTTAGTTCGTCGTCTGTTTGGACTTTACGTGTTTCGAGTTCGTTAATGATTTGATTCATTTCTCTTGTCTGGGCTTCGAGTTGCTCCACCTAGTTGGGAACATTATACAACATGTTGTCGATTCATGTACTGTTATACACTTTACAATATTGAAATTGAAACAAATTATTGAAATGCATATTTTTTTCATAGCATTGCAAAATTTGGAGAAAGAATATTTTATAAATACTGAAAATATGTTTTAAGGCTCGTCCGAAGTTAATCATTTTATGCA
>NW_023593024.1:0-1121 GCF_014839805.1 Manduca sexta
TAAGTGTAATGGAATTGTCTATAAAATAAATCTGGTTATCGCATACGTTGTCTTCTGCGCTATTATTTTATGACAAAAATAAAAAAAAAGTATGGAATTAGTAGTTAACAAGTTAAACAATATGGTTGTAAGGGCCATATTAATAAATGCAACTCAATTTCGCTCTCAAGTGAGATATCAGCTGGGACGCTGTCGCTAAGGTCAACATCTTAAGATAATCACTATTTATCAAGGGCATGCAAACATCGCCTCAATTGACACTATAAGTAACAATATACGGATTTTGAGAGCTGACTTGCTTATTCAACAGCGCTGACTTAGCTGATAACAAGCCCTAAATGACAACTTAAGCATTGGTTATTAAATAGTTTAGAATATCAAATGTCGACTTGATTTGAACTCAAAAATTAAATCGATTTATTAATACGATCCTAAGACGCGGTTACTGGTTACACGAAGTAAGCTGCGAGCTGCGCCATCTTGTCCTTGGGCTGCTTGTTGCGGTGCTTGTTGGCGCGCGTGCGGGCCGTGGTCGCGCCGGCGTTGCGCGTGCGCACACCGCGCGGTGCTTCTCCACCTGCGCACAGGACGGCACCAGTGAGCTTAGACTATTGTATAAAAACACGACACGACTCCATGTCCTTTAATTAGGATTGTTTGATAGACTAACACGTAACTGACGCGGTCTCTTGATCAGTTACAAATACCAAAATTAAACGACATCGACTTACGAGTCGCATTTTTTCATTCTTAAGAGGGCTACACTTATGGCAAGATGCGTGATCACCAACAAGACACGCAATTCCCGAATGTGTTGAGTGTCACTATGTAACATCCACTCACCAGCGCGCTGAAGCTAGGCTCGCAGTACAGACAGGCCGTCATCTCGGTGAGAGCGGCGGGCAGGCGCGTGCGGCCGGCGCGGTACTCCGCCGTGACGAGCTGCGCCGCACGCCGCGCACTGCTGCTCGCACACCGCCACGCGCGTCGCCTCCTCGAATATGTTGATGATCACGTCGCAACTGACAAACATAATAATAATATCAGCCCTGTATTATATACTTGCCCACTGCTGAGCACGGGCCTCCGACACTACTGAGAGGGATTAGGCCTTAGTCCAC
>NW_023593025.1:0-23961 GCF_014839805.1 Manduca sexta
TGTAAAATTAAAATTACCTTTTATTAAGAGTACTATTTCTCGTTATCCCACTTTAATTTGCAGGATCAGCGCAATACATTTATTTGACACGTTATAAAACGAATTGGGCTTAGTTTTAACTCGTATATACAATTTTTGCTTTGAATGACGAGTCGATCTTACCGTTCGCCTGATGGTAAGCGATACGACCGCCCGTAACAAGTAGAAACACCATGCATGCAGTACCTTGAATTACAAAGTATTATTTGGTCTTCCACAGCACTCGTTATCCGGAGACATGAGATGTTAAGTCTTATTATGTCCAGTAGTCACACGGGCTATGTTCTTCAAACCGGAACACAATAATGACTACACGCTGCTGCTTGGCGGTAGAAATAGACGTTGCAGTGGTACCTACCCAGCCTAAACCCCTTTGGTAGACCAATCGGACACTAAACCCTTTGGTAGATAAACTTTAAGTCTACGGTTATCTCAGTGAGAATACTAAAAAACAAAATGATTGCACTTCAATAAAAAGCGAATGAAGGTTCCTAGTATTGATATAATATTACAAAACTTTTTAAGTATATTTTTATGTTATCCTAGCAATAAAATCATTCTTCATTTCTTTCTCAACTCAATGTCTGTTTCTATAAGAGTGGTAAAGCAGTTACATCATACCACGACTCTACCAATAACAAAAACTGTATATGCAAACAGTACTCCAAAATTAATAAAAATAAAAGTTAGTACAACGCAATAACAATCTAATTAGCGTGTAAAAGTGTCGATAACGACTTTTAATGAAATTGACTTGGTACTAAAGAATTTAAGCTTCAGAGACGATTTAAAAGAGTTATGGGTAAGCCATCTGCGTGCCATTAGGCGGATCGTTTTGAAGATGGCCTTCCCGAAATATCCAGGCTAAGATTTTACGTAATGAAAGTACTGAAGTTAGCAGCAAATCGATACATGATGAGACAAAGATGGCAGTAGCCCTATATTGTGATTAACAATGTATGCTTTTATTTTTAGATCTTTAGATACAGATTCAGTCGTTTTTCTGTTGTATAAGACTAAGTTGGTATGAGATTTTCGACTCGAAATACTTTGAGTCAATACAACTCATGAGGAGAATAGTCTATTGACTAAATGGGCATAGGCTCAACAGTGAGATCGATATTTAGTTCCCGTCCTGGGAATCAAATCATTTGATCGTAAGAAAAATATAAAAACCATATATTTTTTACACTCCTATTCATCATTGCAAAAATATAATAAATTTCTATATTGAAGCAGACGGTAAGTACCATTCAGATGGACACTAGATCCAAAGAAATCCGGCTGGATTCGACCTAGATCATTTCTTGACACCTGAGCTCAAATTGGATTGTGTTGGACAGACTATTATTTTAAAACGATCCTGGCGATAGAAAAGTACCTATTTTTACGTTTTTGTAACAAAAAGTTGTGGGTCTGCTATTTTTTATGTTGAAATATTAGGATATTCTTGATCTAGTAAATAGGGCTTACACGTTTTATATTTGAGATAGGACACAGTTGCTAACTGATTAACGATTACTGTTGTTTAGAATTTGCATACCGAAGGCTTAGAGACGATTATTATTACATCTATCGATACATATTACAAAACAAAGTCCCTAAAAGTTGTCCGTCTGTATGTGATCGATTTTCTCAAAAGCTACTGAGCGGATTTTTGTACCGTTTTACTAAAAATAGTGCAATTCTTAAGGAAGGTTTAGGTTAACAGTACATTACAGTTTTATGTAAATTTACTGAAATATAACGATTATTGTTGAAGAGGTCGCGTGTTAGTAAAAATCTCATGGTTCGAGATTAATGGGGGAAAAACTTTGTGACACACTGATCTCCAGGCGGGTGAAGCTACTATTATATAAATCATAGAAACAATATCCAACAAATACGATTGTCTTAGTAAAAAATCTACCAATTTAGATTTCCTTACGATTTGCACTTCACTGGCGTCACAACTAAACACAACAATAAGATTTTAGCGATTTACAAACAGAAAATCTCTTCCATCTCGCTTCCCTTGTGTGACATAATTCTTGTCCACCGCATATTATTTCTTCTCTTCCCATTCAAGTGTGATCTTGTAAGGCAGCTTGATTTACGCAGTTTTCCTTCTTCCATTTATTTACTTTGAAATGAACGAGGTCCTGAGCTGCACTTCATTGTCGGGGAGGTAATGCTTTATACAACAAAAAATATTAAGACTACATTTAGATCTAAGTCTTATGTATTCTGAACAAAGTATAAATTTAGCACACCTGAAATAAATATAACATTATCATTTGTCCCACCCCGAGAAACTAGTCATATCTGAAACTATTAAAATGGGATCTTTATTTCAAAGATTTCCACGCGAGCTGAACTACAAGCAAAATCAATTAAATTAATGAAATTTCTCATTCCACAAATTTTAACCTTATCCGCTCGAACAGCTATTTTAAAACATAAACTCGTGGCGATCGAATAAATAAGTAAACACAAAAGAACTTGGAATAGAACATTGTATTCACACTCGGTTGAAATTCGCAGCGCAAGCAAACGGCGCGTTTCGCCACACTTACTCCTTTCTGAATCCGATCTCGCTTCGTTTGAATACTTTCATATTTATTGTTTTCATAACATTTCCCATGCGCTTCGTGTTTTCCTTCTCGTATGTTTTGTTGTGGGTTTGTTTTGCGGAGTAAATAATGGAGCTGATAGTGAGGTATTATCACCAGTTTTGATGTAGGTCCGATCTTCAATAACAAATTGAGAAGGACAGTGAGCCTTTTACCTTCTAATGCCTCGGTGGCGTCATTTCTTGGATTTGAATTCCTGGTCGGACAAAGTGATACAGGGATTTTTGCTCAGTAGGAATCCGGAGTCTACACGGCAAAAAGTGGGTGCATTAGTTGGGCCTCTGGCTACCCTTTTAGGGATATAGGTGTAGATTTTGTTAGTTTTACTGTTGTTTCTACCAATTTGTTGACAACAGGAATACAACAGCCAAGCGTCATACTAGTTTGCATTGAAACCAAAACAGTCAATCGAATCAGTAGGAAAAAATCTCTTCCTAGCATAAACAGACATAGTAACTGATACGTCAATTAAATTTCAATATTTTACGATATTATTTTTGATCTTAGCACGGAAAATGACTATAGGCATTCTACTTAAGGGCCTAACTTAATGTAAAATATTTGAATAACCTTGAGCAGTGTTATATGTCCATATTTAACCGGTTACTTAGACCGCAAATTATACGTCGTTATTTTTCGTAAATATTGAAACGAATATATTTACAAAATATATTTCTATGAAGGATTTCTATTCCTATTTGTATACTATAGAAAATGAGATTATTGAAGCAAAACCCCACAGAGAGCCTTAGACGTTATTACAAAAAATATATTAAAGTTTAAAAAAACTGTCATTAATTGTCTTTCTATTTTAACTCGTGATTGTCTTAGATTAAACTAGTTTCCAGTGATGACTAGATTAATACCATTGAAAATCTTTGTCCCGCGCGAATTGTCTTCCAATACTGCGATGAATAATTCATGAGCCTCCGAATTATGTCATTCAAGGCAAATATTTTATAATTCATCATCTCAGAATGATGGAATTTCATTGGATTTTTTTCATTGAAATGTGGAGCCATTTACTTCTTTTATTAGGTTTTATGGACGCTTTAGTTTAGTGGTTGCACGTATGAGTTGGATACCTAGGTCCAGGGCTCTATTCACAAGTTAGGGATGAGGCAATACTTTATGTGATTTTTATAACACTCTTTGTCTCTATCCATCCAGAAGAGATTGATGTAAAGAATCGGCCAGGCGTAATAAATAAGCTTATTAAATTATCGAAGTGTGTTTTAAATATATTGACAAAATCACTGACCAATAATTGAAGGCTGATGTGATTATTTAGTTTACTTATCGTAAAAAGAATCGAAGCAGTGACCTATGTTGACTCGTTGCGTGTCGGAGCTAAATACTGTTAAAAAATTGTATACATTTTAAAAACTTTAGAGGTCTTATTTGTATACTGAATATTTTATAAGCAATTTTACTTTTATCGATCAGGTCGTCTAGAAGTTAAATGAGTACTTGTGAATATTGTCAACATAAGACTATCTACCGACACATCAAATGGAATGGATACATTTAGCTACAATCTTATGTATTTTGTTCATTTATTTTTGTATAAAAATACACCATTTTATACAAAAATAATTCGTCTGATGATGTTTGAATTAGATAGTGAACAAACTCGGTTGATTTTATACGATCAGCATTCTTCATTACCGCTTTTGTTACCAGGATACTTAAAGATTCTACACACTTCGTTGGAACCCATGATTCCAGTAAACATTGAAGCTTCTATTTTACGTCAGTTTTCTGCGAGACATCAAAAATTAAAACTAAGATTTTTAAAACCAATGTAAAAAGCAGTGTATCTGATTTAATAAAAAAGTAAGTGTACGCAAACCTGTAAACATCAGGAAACGAATGAAAAGAATATTAAAAATTAAACGTCTAATAAAAAACGCTAAGAGTTGCTCTTCGGGAAAAATGTATTTCTATACCAGAAGCAGCGGCGGCCCGAGATTTATTACATCTTTTTATAAGCATTATCTATGTTGAAATCTTGCTAATTTCGAAGCACGAGCAACCGGGGAATCATTTTATATCGTACTACTGGATGATCAGACAACCTCGCTAGAAGAGGGAGGACTTTTAATTTTATATGACGAAGCGGTGAATTTAGTCACAGTGAAGAATACCGCAGTTTTGTCTATAGCTTCTGCGATAGGCAGATTAAAATAGGCAAATCAACATGCAATATATGGCTCAAAATTCATAATGCAAGTTAATAAAAGCCGTGCATTTCTATGCAGTGTTTTTAATCTGTTCAATTTAAGTTGCTGATAAGCAAAAAACATTTCTCATTGAAGTAAAGTGTTGTACTATCTTGTTAATTAAATGTATAATCGCTTGTAAATATTGGTTGCTATGTTTTTTAAAACTAAGACGATCCAAGAACTAAGTGTATAATGAAAATATTAATAATATCGGAAGCAAAGCCGCGGGCGATCACTTAGACGAAAATAAATCTCAATTTTTACATAAAAATTTGAAACCTTGCGAAATTAAAATATGATCTCTTTGCGATTGGATTTTTCTGTTCCCCGATACTTTACTCGAAGTAATATGATTTTGTTCTGCGACGCAGATGGCGGGCTATACTTCGGGCCGTATTAATATTTTAATGAAATTAATAATCATAAAGAACGATGAGGTTACGTTGAAGCAAGGGACATCTTTGGAGTTAGGGATAGCATTTCGGTGATGAAATTAAAAGTTATATGGAACCTTCGAGTTTCATAGCAGCTATAATAGCCTTTATAGTTAAGTTTATTATATGGAAAACTGACAAACCAGCTTTAAAAGATCAATACCGCTGAAAAATACTCATAATGTCAAAGGAATATTTAGGATCCTTATTAATCCTTCTCAATTTTACTAGTGATAGGTCTCTCATATGCGAAAGTCCGCCTGGTTAGGTACCACCGTAATGTGTATCTGCTGCCATGGAGCAGTGTGTAGTCTCTGTTATGTTCCGGTTTGAAGGATATTGTAGCCAGTGTAACTACTGGACATTAAGACTTAACATCAAATGTCTCAGGATAGCGAGCGCAGTGGAATACCAAACAATACTTTGTAATTCAAGGTGTTGGATGGTTTTTCTACTGTTTATGGACGGTCATATTGCTTACCATGAGGCGAACGTCAAGCTCGTCACTCCATTCAAAGAAATAAAAAATGTTCCTAAGAAAATTTATTTTCACTCAATCCTATCACGAAGTACCATCATAATGTTATGTTAATTAACCATCTTACTGGATTATGACAATATATAACGTTACATGCAATATATAACAAAATTCCTAACAAATTTATTTACCGATCCAGTATCATAGATGTCAAGTCAAACCATAGAACAAAACTTAAACCTTCAATTTCAGAATGGTAGATTAATATCGGATAATTAAATTACTCAAGCAATTTGGCTAACTCCTTGGTGAATTTGATTTCAATCCTGTGTAATTTTATTTATGTCCGGTCTTTGGTTGAGAGGACTCAATTAGCGGCCATCGACTGTGTCTGTTCACGGATTAATGTAATCTTTTATAGCTTCAGCTCGGAGATTAAGGTCGAAATTGCTATAGTGATCTGTTTCGGTTGGTATTATACAAATGAATGAAGGACGATCAAGTCTGATGGCAAACGACATTACTGGTTAGGAATAGGAATTGCCTAAAATCTTAATTTATAAACAATCATCATAATAATATATTATAATATAATAATATCAGCCCTGTATTATATACCGTACAACTGCTTGGCACGGGCCTCCTCTACTACTGAGAGGGGTTAGGCCTTAGTCCATCACGCTGGTCTATTGCGGATTGGTAGACTTCATACACACTCAAAATTCTTATAGAGAACTTCTCAGGTATGCTGGTTTCCTCACGATGTTTTCCTTCAGCGTTAAAGCAAGCGATAATTCAAAAAGGTTACCCACATAATTTATTAGAAAATTCAGAGATGTGTGCCGTTGGGTTTTGAACCTTCGGACGTTCGTCCCGGCAGTCAGTTTCACACCTAAGTAGGCTATCCCTGCTATTGTGATCATCATACAGCGCTACTTTTAGATCTAATAATGCTTGGTAATTTAAATGGGTACAGTATATTTGATATCTTGATTCTTTAGAACGTTTCTTATTAATTCTTAACTGACAAACTTTTTATTGTTGTTTATTTTATCACAGTTAATATTAACAGGTTATTACGCAATATAGCACACGTAATGTATTCCAAACACCAATATCAAACAGCAATACAAGTATAGAATTATTTTAACAATACGCCGTACAAATTCGAGCGTGGACCCAACAATGTGACTGATTTAGCTCATTTGTCAGTGTTGGCTTATGAAATTAGGTTATTGATAAGGTTTCTGATAACGAATGGTACTCGGCCTAATTTAGGGGCTGGCTTGAGTTACATTTGTCTGGATTGGCAGTTCTCTGTTTATCTGTTTACCCTGAACGTAAACGTTTTTCTTCTCGAGGAAACATAAGTGTTTCATGGATGTAGAAAATACGATGAAATCAAGAGGAAGGTGTATATTATAGATATTTTTATCAACTTGTGAGTCGGTTCGGCTGTGGTACCACTATTTCAGTCCCTCACTCTGTTTTTTGGGTATTCGACTCCACAGTCAACACTTGGGGAATCCTGGGAATTGGATGCTGAAATCCCTCAGCTTAGCGATTTCAGGGCCCTGGAGGAATGCTAGGATAGTTGGGAAGGAAGTGCGGGGGATAAGGAAACCTCGTGAAAGGAGGCCAGAAAATGTTAGCGAGCCCTTTAAACCTCAATGTAAATTGGCAACTATGAGGTATACAGACTTAGATAACTGTGTGCCTAGGCTCGCGGCAAATATCTCCTCGTGCATGGGCATGCATTCAGTGTGGAGACCAAGCGCACAAGATTTGCCTCAGAGGGGGGGGAGGCGGTTCACGCACGGTTGGCGAAGAGCATATACTATCGTGCTAAATGAAAAAGCGGTATGTCAGGGAAACGTTATTTCGAGATAATCGAAGTTTTGTAAATATAGTTTTATATGTAAAACTGAGATAGAGGAACTCGTTTAAGGTTTTTTTTTATCAAGTTCTAAACTAGATACAGTTATGTGGATAAGTTCATTGGGTGGGTATTTCTTTAAGCTATCTGACGACATAAAAATCAAGATGAATTTTTTTTTGAGTTACCGCTTTTGAGTTTAGCACGGCAGTATAATAAATCACTGTTATCTCGGTTTAAATTACTATACAATATGTACTGTCATCGTCTATTGCTCAGAGTGACGAAGTGTACCTAAGTAATAATGATATGACAACATAGTTAAAACATACGATCTTAGTAACACGGTATAATAGATCTTAGTAGTATAATGTATTAATTGTAATCTGTTTTATTGTTACAATAAGTAAATAAAGTATTTAGCATTTCAAAGTTCTAGATAACATTGCTGTGTTTGTACAGACAAAGACCTCACTATTCGCTGCTAATAAAATCATTTAGTTACACAAAACACGACACAACATGACACATAAAAACAATGTAACTAAAATGAAACTCCGCTCCTACCTGCGCTCATTAAGCCGCAATTCCAGACCACACCCGAGCGTACGAAATCATAGGAGTGTGTGGGGCTTATTACCTCATTCCCTTTGGAGCGGAGTGTTTCGATTTTGGAGTATTGATACTTGGGGTTTACAAGTAAATCTTCATTAGATTACATATTCGCCAAATATTTGTAAGGTAATGTTAGTCTTGTTTTTCTTATAATTAGGGTTTGCTCGCGGCTTTATCCGTGTGTAGGAACCTTCAGACTATTTGATGACTTAATTATTACTAAACTGATCCAGAGTTCCGTAAGTTTAATAGCGTATTGATCGAGGTTATTATTGTCCCAAGAAGACCTACATGAAGTAACAGCTGTGTATAGTGATATCAGATGACTAAACACTCCATTTTCCTAGTTCCCACTTCTTTCGTCCAGGAATGACAGCAATCTATTGACTCTCCCGGTATTGTGGCTCTTTAAATCACTGCGGGTAATTTTATATATGGTGGTAGCTCTCTCTTATGTAGGAGTCCTCCTTGGTAGGTACCTTGCAATGTATATTTCTGCCGCCAAGCAGCAGTGTTGTCACTGTTGCGTTCCGGTTAAAGAAGATTGTAGCCAGTGATACTGGACATAATAAGACTTAACATCTCACGTCTCAGGATGGCGAGCGCAGTGGAATACTAAACAATACTTTGTAGGTCAAGGTATTGGATAGTGTTTCTACTGTATATGGGCGGTCGTATCACTTACCATCAGGCGAACGCCAAGCTCGTCTCGTCACTCAAAGCAATAAGCAATTATATCATGTAACATAATTGGTCGTTTGCGGGCCTATGTAACAAAAATCTTTTTAATAATATTCTTTACATACAATTCGTATACGAGTTTTGTCATTTACGTCAATTAATTGAAGAACGTTTGCAAAAATGTAGTCAACGAGGTCACAATACTTCAACTGCTGAACAGAACGTTTTGTTAAAGTTACTCTTTGTTTCAATGTGTTACGTTGGAACCAACGTTGGCATTGTTTGCAAATGTTGGAGATAAGGAAGCTGTTTAGATGTTTATCAGTTACAATGTTTGTACTCATTACCGCGTAGTACTGTCGATGCTGTACGACTGTCACGTTGAAGTATCGGGTTCGATATAAATTATATTTGATTTGTCTGCTTAGCGTCAGTCCAAAGTCCAGAATTGTGCTCAGTAAATGAAAATAGGCTCTTTTGTGATCATTTCGCTGTCAAATACTAAGAATTAAAATTGCCTTTTTCCGAGGTCTTAAATTGTCAAGAATTGCCCGCCGTTCAGGACGTATTTTCGCTGTAAATAAAGGCTATATACCTAAACTAATTAAGTTAGTTGTTAGAGTATATGCTGCATCTAAAACCGTCACTAAAACAATAACATGTATATTTAGACGAATGGAACTTTTATCACAACAGCTTCCTGAATCTGAATCCGAAATCAATATCCGACAAAAATCCGTCGGATATCGGAGAGCGAAAATTGTGTTAACGTACATCACTGGTTACTGTGTCCGATTACCGCGAATCTGAATTGTCACTGAACTGATACACATTGATGAAGTTGTGAACTTAGATAATATTGTGACTGGCTGGGCCCTTATTCTGTATGATAGTGTAAACGCGTAACGAGGCCGTGTCATGTTATCTTCGAGAAATGTGCGTGGAATGGTATTCTGTAAGCCAAATTTCTATAGTCCTAAACATGACGCGTTGTGTTACGTGCTTGTTACGCACTGTTAAAATAACGTGCGGGATAGAGAATAAGACCCCAGTAGGTTGATTCCCTATGCTACTCGCGATAACACACCGTAAACGCGTGTTGTCAAAATAAGCTCTAAACACAAACGCGTTTCATACACGCGCCACGATGTGTAATTGATAAATAGGTATTGTGTATGCCATACGATAGGTTGTCTATGCTTAATATTTTTTATATTACGATGTGTTAATACGTTCAGAAATCTTTCATCCCCTCGAATCGGCAAGTATCGGTTTTTGAAAAGGCTTTTTTGTTTGTATTCGTGATATTAAATGATGTAACTCGAATAAATCACTGCCAAACTTTATTTAATCCCATTTTTGTATATACTTAAATGTAAGAAACATGAAAGGAATATAAAAATAATTTAAAGAAATTTCCGTAGATTGTGATTGTTTTCAAACGAAAAATATAACTTCAAAATTATTGTCAAATGTCAATGTCATTGACTTATTTACTTGATTTGTTTACTAAAGCCACATTTTAAAAATTGAATTGAATTGATATATTGAATGCTACTGAAGATTTTACACGAATGCTGTTATATGAATAATAGTAAATGCTGTTGTGCTTATGCAGTTTATGTTAAATTAGCGCTAACAACGTATATTAATAGGAATTCTACGGACCTTCCATTATAAAATTTGTTGCAAAATCGACAAGGCATTAACTCAAATTCTTTTTTTATTTAGTTAAATAATGTGACGAGGATGCCGTTTACCTGATGATAAGCGATACGACCGCCCATAAACAGTTACAATGCCATCCGGAACTTTGAATTGTAAAGCATTATGTGACGTTCCACAGTAGGTTTTCAGAATGAGACAAAGATTTTAGGTCTTATAAAGTAATTACGCTAGTTACAATTTCCTCTAAACTGGTACACATCAGTGCATGGACACAGTTTAACTTGGCTATAGAAATAGACATTGCCGTAGACACCTTATAACTATTAAGACAGACACTCACATATAACAGACTTACCAACAATAATTAAAATAAGTGTATATTGCCTATTAAACGTTATTTTTAAAAATTTATAGCTCTATTACCTAGTAACTTCTATTTGCCGCTCAACCGGCATTAATCTTTTTGGAATAAAAAGTACTCTATTCAATCCACAGCTCACTGTCTGAGTACCATATTTCATACACATTCATTTAGTTATTAAGGTGAAACTGATTAATTAACAAACATTCAAACTAATGTATAGAAATTTTACTTAAGTATATTATGTTATCTAAGACTGAACAACAAATAAAAAATAAAACAAAAATAATGTGTTGTTAAAACTGAGTATATTTTACTATTATTTATTTGGAATATCTTGCATTACATTCACTATCCTGTAAAAGAAATTATTTTGTTATTACATTTGATATTATCAGTTTTGGTTACATTAGTATTCAATGTAAGATGCCTTTGGTCTCCTAAAATAAAAAAGGAAGTGTTTGTACAAACAATTTTAGATTTAACATGATTACATACTTTTGTTTGTAATTGTGTAAAATTATTGGGATTACCTACATGAAATTTTTGCTTTGTTTCCCTAGATCGATATTCACATTTAGAAGATTTTGATATTTAATTTAAAGCTGGCTAAGCCCTTGATTAAGACCTCTACCAATTACTTATAACAACAATAATGTATAACTAGTAAAAATTTCTTCAATAATCTTTATTGTTATCAAACTTTATAGGTACAAAACTTTCACCACAAAGAAACTACATAGTATTAATTGTAATGTACATAATTAAGAAAACATTGTTTAAAAAGATACCTTCATTAGTGTTTTATATTTGTTTGGCCTATCTATTTACTAATAGAAATATTACATCGAAGTAATAAAAATAAACTTGATTGACCTCAATTGTTGTCAAAAGTCGGGTTGCCAGTAGTAAAGTAGCTTATTTTTCACCGCTGAGCCCATAACACAAATTTGACTATCAAGATACAAAAACATAGGTTTGAATATTAATTCGATCATTTAGGATTTATGTTTGTTTTGTTTCTGATAAGGTAGAATATTATATTTGAGTTTTCACGATGTAAAGAGGATACTATCGTCAATAGAAATTATACAGTCGTTGTATCTAAATAATTAATTTGTCTAAACGCGCATAGACGCGCTGGATTGCCGCACGTTATTTTGACAATTCGTAACATGCCCGTAAGGCGGATGTGTCACACCTCATCGTGTTCATGAAATGTCAAATTAGCATCCAGAATACTCTTACACAGTCATAACACGAAGTTAACGAAACACGCCGTGTTACAAGTTCGACATTGTCGTAGAGAATCATGCCCCTGGTTGTTTCAGTTCGAAATAGGAATAAAGGACGATGGAATTCGAGAAGAAAAATAAGATGTACTTATCGTAATCTTGATGTGTATATGTGTTAAAATCCGCCATAGTAAGTGTGTCGTGTTTGGGATCAGCCTGTGAATATCCTGTTCCAACAGGCCGGCATAATTGTGACAACTGGCGAGAGATAATCATCTCTTGTTAGTCGACATGCTATTGGAGTTAAATTATTCTGTTAATAACTTCAAGTTTATTATAATTTTATTTTGAAGTACTTAACTATGATTGATCCTTTAACCTTCTACTACTGTAATATAAATTCTTTGTACTTAGAAATTATTTTCTCCTTTTTGGCGAGCCTATTGCCACATCCGGCACAAATTCAAGACTCCGGGCTGATACCAAGCAGAAAAACCCAATATCACTTTCCTCAACTCAGGATTCGAACCCGGGACCTCAGCGTAGAAGTCGTACTGCCTAAGCAGTACAACTACGACACCAATATAACGTTAAACGCAATAAACGCAATAATATAACGTTATAATATATTCTTTCAATTTTATTATGTCAAGGCTTCCAATCCGTTCCAAACTATCCATTACTAATTAAAAAAATAGCCTTGTATAATGTCCTGTCGCGCATGCGTAACTAAATATTAATGAGCACTGTGCAAACCTTTTAAGCTAATCTTAAACTAGCATTTCGAGTTGACTCTTTATCACTTTTACATTATTAATGTTAACTTTAGCTCGAGGATTGCACGTGTAAAGAACATTCTAATTATTTTCAATCTCATGTTAATAAGTGCTATATTCGCCTGCGAGATTCCGAAGTTGATTTTTTAACGTCCTTTTTAAAATCAAATTCACAATTCGTGTAGTTGTGAATTTAATTTTTTGCAGGTTAGAACGTAAGCTTTACGTTAATTGGAGATTATGGCTATCTTTACGCTAAATTCTATTCAAAACTATTCAGTGGTTTATGTGTGTACTTATTACATTGAAACGTATATAATATATTCACAAACTTTGTCATACAATATTTATTTATGCGAACCTCTTTTCAACGAACAACAGTAATTATATAATATTATATACTCTTAAAAACGAAATCACTTAAAAACTTTCTCGTATACTATTCTTTTCTGTTCAAATATAGTTATTCATTTATCTAGGACTTATTTCCTTTCTAACTCCACAATGTATATTTAATATTAATATGTATTTCCAATGCGACGCGAGAGATGCGACGATAACCTAGTTGGGTAAGGAACGGTCTGCCGACACGAATGTCCGCAGGTTCAAATCCCAAGGGCACACACCTCTGACTTTTCTAAAAAAATCATGTGTGTATTCTTTGTGAATTTATCGTTCGCTTTAACGGTGAAGGAAAACATCGTGAGGAAAACCTGCACATCTGAGAAGTTCTCTATAGGAATTTCGAAGGTGTGTGAAGTCTACCAATCCGCACTAGGCCAGCGTGGTGGACTAAGGCCTAATCCCTCTCAGTAGTAGAGGAGGCCTGTGCTCAAAAGTGGGCAAGTATATAATACAGGGCTGATATTATTATTATTATGTCTTTCCAATAATGAATTCTATGAAAAAAACTTCAAGAATTTAGGCAATTATTTATGAAATATTTCATTCACCTTCCTGTAAGGTGTAATGTCAAAAAAGGGCAGAAAAAAATGTAAATCAAATTTCAACCCCATAATTTAGAAGAATACCTCAAGCTTACTTATTTACAACACCCAAGCATTCATGGAAGTGGCAACGAATTTTGATTATTACTAGCCACCTGCAACCCAGGATATAAGGCACATAGCCTTCGTAAAGAAACTGCATAACAAATAGTTCTTTTTAAATATTAGAAAAATAAGCAGGTGGATGGAAGATGGAATTTTATTTGGGTTGACAACCTTGATTATTGTAACAAAAAAAAAATCATAACAACCACCAACCGCGCACCGATTTATTGTCATATATGTTCCCTGGTGAGATAGTGACGAGCCACATCAGGAAGAAATTGAAGCTTGCAGGCTTACACTGAGCAGAAAAATTGTCCGACCTAGGTTTTAAATCTGAGATCGCGGTAGTCGTACAGCGCACGCAATAAAACTACGCTCCCGAAGCACTTGACTAAAGTACGCTTACAAAATTATGAACTCTACACCCATAGCATTATTATCGTATCAAATTTTCCATATTATTATTTTTACGTACGCCCTAAACTGCCCTTTCGACTATTTTTATCATCTCCATCCAATGGTTGTCTCGTAGAGACTGCCTCGAGCGATAACACCGCCATTTGTATCACCGATGCTTAAATAATTTCCATCATATGTATACGTATTTGTTTGGTTTCTTAATACTTATAGTATACAATAAAGTTTTAAAATAAAAATAAATACCGTATCTAGATAGGTTTGTATATCCAAGTATAATATATAGAGACTTCCCAACGCACCGCACCACGTGGCCCGCATCCCAATGAAGCGGAAAGATAGGGAAACTTCGATTCGGCAACATTCCCCTTTTTGTTTTGAATCGTTATAAAAGTTTGATCGGTAGAGGGAAAGATAAAAGAGTTTTGTACGGGAAATGTTATCGACATGTTCTGCTATTGTTATTAAATTGTATAATGTCCAACATGCAGGTAATATTGTTACTGAGAGGTTGTAAGATAACGATGAACATAATTAACTTTATTTTTTTAACAACTAAATACATTAACTAATGGCTATTTTGCTGGTTGTAGGATATATTTATATCCGCCCAGATAGCGATCACCGTACACAAGGTGTTAAAACCCTCCATAGTGGCCCACGTAAGTGTATCGCGTTGCGGGATCAGCCTGTGTATATCCGGTTCCAACAGGCCGGCATAATTGTGTCGACTATCGAGGAGTAATTATCTCTCGTCAGTCGACATTCTTTGGACCCCTCTCCACTTACCATCAGGTGCGGTGGAGTCTCTTTGCACATGTACGGATAAAAAAAGGACTTCTCAACAATAATGTAACAAGAGTGATTACTTACCAGCATATGACACATTGTCTTTACCTGACACAAAAATACGACAAAGTTAAGAATCGTCAGAAATTCAGTGTAGTAACAAACTTTGAACGCATTTGCTTTCCCACAGCGGTTCAATGCGCTCGGTCTCTCCCGTCTTTGCTCTACATTTTAGCGAATGGGGAAACTGTGAGGCTTTTATTATTCTTAAATATCGGCAGCTGGGAATTTCGACTGTATTTTTGGTGTTAGCTTTAAGAAAAATATACTGCGATATCTCTAGAACAGTTCATAAGAATGTACGGTAAAACTGAACACCTAACTAATTATTACTGACTCTTATTTCAGTCATAAATATCATATATATAACTAAATAAAAAAGAAGGCCGGTACATTTAATTGTTCTTTGTATGTATTAACAAAGATGGCAACATGGGTAATTGTTACAAAACTACATAAGAATTATACATCTACTCTGCGAACAGATTGTCGATACTATAGCATTCAGGTATGTACAAGGAGGTAGTATTAGTTGATAATTAAATCATTAACAGCACCGAAAACTAAAATCAGCCAGGATTTTCTAGGACCACTAGCATCCGTTAAAAAGAGCCTTTAAGTGTCTTCCGGTAGAATCTTGAAGTACATTCTAGCCAGTGTAACTACTGGATATAAAAGACTTAACATCTCATGTCTCTGGATGGCGAGCGCAGTGGAATACCAAACAGTACTTTGTAATTCAAGGTGTTGGATGGTGATTCTGTTGTTTATGGGTGGTCGTATCGCTAACCATCAGATGAACGGCAGGCTCTCGACATTCAAAGCAATGAAAAAGTCATACATTGTAATAGCTACCAACGAGTAGATATCAATATTTAAACAAGTTCTTAATGTTTCGTATTTGTTATTTCAAATGATCCAGATAGGCTTCTACACAAATATTATAGTGAAAATTTAATATATCTAAAGCTGTATTTATTTTCCAAAGATTTTATACAAATATGTAAATTTTGCCCGTAAACGTGTTCACGTGTTGTTTTAAAAACATAATCACATATTTCAACAAAATTTATGTTATAAAATATGGGAATTTTATCTATAATTTTAAATCTAGATTTTTTTTGTTTCACTCGTACCTGCGTTTCTAATGATCTGTAGTCTCTTTGGACGAATCAAAAAACCTCTCTTAATTCTTATTTGTATTGTATCTCCAAAAGGGTAGGCAGAAGTGCGACCAGGGTATCCATTTTTCGCTATGTGTTTTTCTGTCCCATGATATGATAAGGCGAGCCTATCGTTATAATAATATCAGCCCTGTATTATATACTGTCCCACTGCCGGGCTCTACTACTGAGAGGGTTTACTCCTTAGTCTTCCATGCTGTCCTAGTGCGGTTTGGTAGACTTCGCACACCTTCAAAATTCCTATAAAGAACTTCTCAGGTAAGCAGATTTGCGCACAATGTTTTCCTTCACCGTTAAAGTTGGCGATAATTTACAAAGCCTATCGCTATATGCACAGGATGCAGATTCCGTACGGATAGTTTACAACCCAATATCACTTTGCCCAACGTGGGACATCAGCGCGGTGTTGCTGCGCACACAGTAACTACGCCACCGAAGCGATGAAGTATATTTTAAGCCTGGATTTTATCAGAAAGTGTTTAATTACAGTCAGCCACAAAAGTAGTTGAACAAATCCAAACCTTCAAAACGCTTGCACACATTACTTTTAATCGAAATAGTATTCTTTCTATATCTTAATTGAAGTGAACCCTGTGAAATTTTATTTAGTGAAGGAACAAGTATATTTTTGATCGCGACATACAATTTTAAAGATGATTTGAAAATGTTATTTTTTAGCTTCTTTACAAATAATTGCTAAGGCTAACTAAGAAGCTTTAGAAAATTTTATTACAGTTTATGGGACATTTTAAATCATGTTTAGGGTTAACTAGCGATTATTATTAGTACTAATATTATAATTTATTGTGTAGTCAATTATACTTATTTCATAAATTTAGCAAAAGTAAAGTAGCAGTAATTTTATATGGACATTGCTACATCTTTACACCATTATGTTCCATAAAATTGACACAATAAAGTATTTTTTAACATACCAGAATATTTTCACATAGATAATATATAAAAAATACCTTTGAAAATAATTGGGAAAGACTGAATCAATTTGTCACAGGTTTTTTAAAACTTAATGCAAACTATTGAATCATGGAAATTAAATTATTTAGCATTTAGATGGCTATCCTGTGGGAATATTATTGAATCTCGATATAAGTCTATTTTTATAGATTGGAAGTTTGGAGTTATAAGGCTTTTTTCCTTTAACGCCTTCCAGACAACAGGCCGAGCAGTTATGTCGACTGAAGAGGGATATCTCGTCAGTCGAAAAAAAATTCATAATGTGGTTCTACGATAAATTTATTTTGATGTATGTCAATCTGTGTCAGTAGTACTATGTAACAAGATTCCTGCTTACCTCCATGTAAGTGTAGATTCTAATTATCATAGGATTTGCAGACCTTTTTGCATATAGTACTTAGACATTATGTCGTGTTCCCTTTAAAAAAATTTCGCCTTTTGCCACTGCAACCCTAACGTAGTCGACCCAATATACCTTTTAAAGTGTTTTGCAGAAACGCTTTAGATTAAACATTCACTATTCCAATTATTCAAAATTTCCCAGTGTTTACTGATATATTTTATTTTTAGCAAAAAGTGGTTTTCATTGAATACCCTCTGGACAAATCAAGGATACTGTCTCCATATAAACTGGACTGACGGTTGACGTTTGAGTGACGTTGCAATTTGATGCTATTCGATTGGTTCGGTCGTTAATTAACGCCATTGGGAATTGGTTGAATGCTAATTGTTTTTGCGTTAGCAATTTATTTGTGGTCACCAGTGAACTTGGTAATTGGATTGAAAATTTACGACATACAGGCGTACCGTGGACTTCATTTACGATTACGCACTATGGTTGAAGTCCTATACTTGATAGGTGAGGTAAGCATTGACTGGATGTCAGAGAGAAAATGTACAAGTCAAAGCTGTAATTATAGGAATATATTTTGTAAATAGGTTCTTTATATATCACATGTGCAACTAAAATACACGATTATAACAAAGAATGATATAGTTTTATATTCGGTCCCAGATGCAATAAG
This sequence comes from Manduca sexta, assembly GCF_014839805.1. Classification (NCBI taxonomy): domain Eukaryota; kingdom Metazoa; phylum Arthropoda; class Insecta; order Lepidoptera; family Sphingidae; genus Manduca; species Manduca sexta. Next base: position 18,503 of record NW_023593025.1, read on the forward strand.
ACCCAAGTTTTCACACAGCAGGACTTTTATGTACGTATTATATGAAAAGTTGTGCCGTATTTGATTTAAGTTTTGTATCGAGTGAAGTTTTCGTCGCGTGTAGATTTTAGTGACAATAACTGTTATGTTCGAACATTAGAGAATATAAGGTTCATTTTAAAATCTATAAGACATTATTTATTACTCTATATTTAGTACTCATATATATTATATTAGCAGTGGTTGGGTGTGAACGGATTGTCGAGACGAATGACCGCAGGTTCAAAACCCAAGGGCCGCCTTTGACTTTTCTAAAGTTATGTGTGTATTCTTTGTGAATTTTTGCTTGTTTAATAGTGAAGGAAAATATTGTGTGGAAAACCTACATCCCTGAGAAGTTCTTTATAGGGATTTTGAGGGAATGTGAAGTCTACGAATCCGTTCGAAGCCAGCGTGGTGGACTAAGGCCTAACCACGCTCAGTAGTACATGATTCCCGTGCCCAGCAGTGGGACAGTATATAATACAAGGCTAATATTATATTTAGTTAAGTTTTACTATGGTTTTCTGTTGCTGGTGGTGGAATATTCGTATCCATACGGATAGAGACCAGGGAATATACATATCACTTTACATTTTATAAAAGTCAGGGGTCCGTGGCTTTTGGCAAGATTTCATCTAGTCAACTACGAATAACACACTAACACAAATTACAAGATCTAATACAAAATATTGACATATTTCAATAGCGTACGTAGAGCGCAAAGGCTGTGCAGCCAAAAGACAATATCACCAGAATTGGCACGGCACACGTAATATACTTGATTTATTCTCTTGGTGTAATGGAAGCGCTCATTTCGAGCACTTGCAATTACGGGAAACTAGCTTGCGCACGTGGCTTTAGTCGGAATTTCAAGGTATTAATCAACTTAGAGCTATGCTGAAGAATGAATGAATGAATTGGTTTGCCCTATTGGAATATGATAATTGTCTTACTGTTGGAGATATAAAAAATGGAAGAGGTCAATTCTAATATTGCATATCCGAATTGATGGTGGCATAGTTGTTGTGCGTTGGCAGCACGACCAGAGATCTCAGGTGTAGAGTTTGAATCCTGGGTCGGGAAAAGTGATATTGATTTTTTCTGCAAAAGGCATGCAGTAGTTTCTAAATTAATGCTTATACAATACGCTTAGGTAATATTTTTGCGTGCACATATTCTGCAGTCTTCTCGACGCAGCGTCAAATTTACCACGCAACAAAGAATCCAAAAAATATTTTAATTTAAAAGGAATTTTGAGTACACGTATCTTAAGAACGTTTGAAATCTCAATTAATATAAATACATGAGTCTTGGATGCCAAAGGGAGCGCGGTTCAAGAGTTAATAAAATAACTTGAAATACAGAGCGCCAGAACTAATTTTGTTTATCTTTATTTATATTAAGACAGCTGTTTACGGGATCATTGGAAACGAATTGGAAACTCAAGATACAGGACAAAACAACTCCCACTTTTCTAATGAAGAATTTGAAGTAAAGTTATCAGAAGAAATACAACCTATATTTAAAGATTTAATGGTTAGTAATATAGCATATATGCTAGAACGTAAAAAATAACGCGAAGAGCAGAAGCAAGTTAGGATTTTTTTCACTTATTAGTACATGCGCAGTGGTTACCCATCATAACAACTTTGTCAGCTTTATATAAATACTCTGTTTTGAAATTTATTGTAATAAAATTCTTGATGCATTTATGCATGAACTATCGGGTCCGACTGATGTCATGAGAACTGCAACGGCGTAATAAAAACACGATTCTAGCACCTAAAAGAGTAGTAGAGTAATGCTAATAATATAATGACTATTTTGTTCATAGAACAAAATTAAATGTTTGTCTAGGACGCAAAAATCTCTGGAATTAGTAAATTATTTCACTATGAAGGTATTGTATCGAGAAATGCAACTAGTTTTTATCCCAGGACCACTTATACGTGAACAGAACCGCGTGCAAGTCTAGATATTATGTAAACTTCGGTAACACAGGATTATATGCGTTTGACTAAAAAAGCAGAAATACAATAAGTAATTCTATAAGGGAGCCTATTGCTGGCACAAATTTTAACATAAAGGGATTTTGTTTACTCCTCTTACCTACCGGCCCGAGCTGACTTTTTTGGTTACCTAATGCTCTGCTTTTTTTAATTTTACCTCTAGCATTAAACGTCTGTAAATTTTCGTGGTTATAAGAGTACTTCCTAATTATAATTATTAGTATAATGTACCTGAACCTATAAATTCAACTATGTTAACCTACGTGATTAATAAATTATTTTGTATTTTTATTTTACTCGCACCACGTTTATTTTTTTAGGGCAAGTGCATGTGATGGTAAGAGGTCACCACTACCCAAATCTCCATAATACTAAAAGCATTGCCTGCCTTTGAGGCTGGTATGTCGTATACCTGCAAATAAAATAATTGACAATTCCAATTCATCATAATTGGAATTGCAATTGACTTTTATAATTCACTGAAGTGGCCTATATGTGTATTGAAATCAATTGTTAAAATTAATACCCACTTTGTTTGTATAACATCGCTTTATTACTTTAACTGTTATGGTGTTGTATATGTTTTATTAATAAATAAATGTCCAAAAATCAATGTCTTCACCATTTTTCAACTAAGTGGCCTAACATATTTGGAGAAAGAGTTTGCTCGGTCACTTGGTTGACTATGCCACAACAATTATATGAAGGTTATTTTAGAATCCTCTCTAAAAACGAACATAACATTTCTAACGAACTAAAGCTGATTCCAAATGCAACATTTTCTTGCTTCTAAAGGCATATACAGCCCACCTGGTGTTAGGTGGCCACCGTCGCCCATGGATGTGGGCAATGCCACAGGCACAGCTCAATATAGCTGCTGCATGCCGCCTAACGCAAAAAATCTTAAGTATTTAAGTATTGCAAATCGCTTTGAGTATTTCTTCACAGGACATAATAATATTAAGTTGTTGCTTTATGTCATAAATATATACCCTTCCAGAATTCCAAGCCCTTTGTAACGAAGTGTATTAGGCGCGGGCAGCTCGCAGGAAATGTGGCTCATCGATTAACGTATTAGTGCAGGTTCGATGCTCACGCCACTACCTTTGAACGAGCGAGGTCTGCGCTTTTATCTATTGTATTTGTATGGGTAATATTTATCATTCAAAATTTTGCTAATGGTGTAGTGTCATTCCCTTAAGGTAAGATAGTATTAGTTTCGCCTGATGGTAAGCTATACGACCGGACATAAACAGTAGAAACAGCATTCAACACCTTGAATTATAAAGTATTGTTAAGTATATCGCCATCCTGAGACATGAGATGTTGTTTTATCCAGTAGTTACACTGGCTACAATGTTCTTCAAACCAAAACACAACAGTAACTACACACTGCTGCTTGCGTCAGAAATATCCATTGCAGTGTACCTATCCAACTCAAAGTATAACAGACGTTGACATATGAGAGACCTACCACCAGTAAAGCATGGATAAAAACATTTAATACCGAATTAATAGCCAGCAAGTAAATCACAAAAAAAACGGCTGGCTTTTTTAAAAAAATATGTGTCTATTCTTTGTGAATTATCGCTTGCTTTAACGGTGAAGGAAAACATCGTGAGGAAACCTGCATACCTAATAAATTCTCTATTAGGAATTTTCAGGGGTGTTTGGAGTCTACCAATCCGCACTAGGCCAGCGTGGTAGACTAAGGCCTTTTCTCTCAAGTGGAGGACCGTGCCCAACAGTGGATCAATATATAAAACAGGGCTGATATAATTCATTTATTTTATTGTTAAATGGACCACAATCTAAGAAAAACTTAATAATATATAACATTACTTTACATAAGGAATTTTCTAACTTCGATATTTTCGTATCAAACATTTCCAGAAATAGAACCCTTCCTATCCTGTGACAGGTATTGTAAATGTACGCGAAGGGCTTAGCGTTACGGCAGAGATAGTTTTTCTAAAAATAACCAGAGCCCACAACCGAAACGCCTTACAACAATCGATTATGCAATAGAAAATAGTTTTTATTAATATATTTATTTATTGCTTTGATTGACGAGACGAGCTTGCTGTTCGCCGGATGGTTAGCGACACGACCGCCCATAAACAGTAGAAACACCATCCAACACCTTAAATTACAAAGTATTGTTTGGTATTCCACTGCGCTCGCCATCCTGAGACATGAGATGTTAAGTCTTATTATGTTCCCTAGTTACACTAGCTGTAATGCTCTTCAAACCGGAACAGTGACTACACAGCTGCTTGGGGACAGAAATAGACATTGCAGTTGGTACCTACCCAAGCGGACTCTCTCATATGAGAGACCTACCACCAGTAAAGGCTGGGTACAAACATTTATCTCATTATATATAAGAATGAAATATCTTAGCGATAAATCTATCGAGATATTTCACTCCGATACATATTTTTATTCTCTATTGGCGTTGACTCCTGTAGAAACTTGGCTACGACTCCAATAATATGTCGCCTATGAAATCATCCTGATATTAAAATATTGTTAACTCGTGATAATTATTCTAATATTGGGCAATCATATTAATCTCTTATTAGAAAGGTGACTTATAATGCTAGTATTACGAATCTATATAGCGCTAAAATGAAAAGCCTATATATTTGGTTAAAAAAAATCTTGGTTCCAATAGCATAAACATACATTTCTCTATGTTATCTGCTAACAAATACCATTGTAACTTTTTTAAACATATTAAAATAAAAAAAAAGCAACAACATGTTTTTATTATACTTTGAGTTGCTGGTAGTTTTAATTACAAGTGCCATTGTACTTCAACTGTACTTTTCACCGTAATCATAGTTCCAAACACTTTGATAATATTAATGTATTATAAGAAATCATAAAGGTTTAACCCTAACAGCTGCACATAATTGCGTATCATATTTTAACTTTGCTTCATTCTGGAGATCGATATTTAGTATAATTTCAATAGTATATGCTTGGTAAATTATAATCAATTGCTTAACGGTGAAAGGAAAATATCGTGACGAAACCTGCACCCCAGAATCCTCTATACAAATTTTGAGGTTATGTGAAAAGTACCTAATCGTACTAGGCCAGCCTGTGGACTAAGGTTTCCCTCTCAGTAGTAGAGGAAGCCCCTGCCCAGCAGCGGGTCAGAATATAATACAGGGTTGATATTATTATATATAACGTTTTGTTAATTCATTGATCGAAGTCGAGTCACTTTAAAAATAAATATATTCATAAAAAATAACCCCATTCACATGCAAGTGCATACACATAAAACTTTATTAGATTAAGAGATTTACTGAAATTTATTGATAATTCCATTTGTGGTATAAACAATTTACAGTCCAACCGAGCACAGACGAAATAAAAATAAAATACGAGCCATAAAAACCCCAAAACTTGTTCAAT
>NW_023593026.1:0-10641 GCF_014839805.1 Manduca sexta
AAATCCGAAAAAGTTTCATTTTATTATCTAACATTCGTGTAAACATAAGAAATCATTACATCAATCATTATGACTTTTATTCTTTCAGCGCATAGAGGCGTCTAATCCCACGCAACATTACTGACCTACACTTGGAAAAGAAAAGTCATGTGACTGTGTATGCATATAATATTGAAACTAATACATCAAATTTAATTTTAACCGCGCTTGACGCGCTTTGTTTTAATGTACTGCATAAGCCTGCAAGTATATTATCTGATGTTAGTATACTGTACCATTTTCTATCATGGTTCAATATCAGAAGAATCAATGCATTACAGGTCTAAGAAAAAAGGATAGGCATTAGGATAACCAGAGTGATCTTAGGTACTTATTTAATTCTCTAATCCCTAAAAGCAACTCGCTTGAAATTTCACAACGCACGTATTCCCAAAAATCGAGGGCGCGATTAGTGCAGACCGGCGTTATTCGATACTTTGTATTGAATATCGATATATCGATGGCGCACGTGACGGCGCATGCGCGGTGTCACGAGGCGCGTCACGGAGATGCTGATAAACCAACATTGTTAAACGAAATTGTTTACATTTAATACATTTTTATAATATTTTTCTAAGATACCTTTAGGGCCGCTCTACAAAGTTGTCGCCAGAGCGGCACGGCGAGCGGTTGTGTCGTCAGTGACGAGTGAGCGAGACAGATATACGAGAGTCCAGTAGTTACACTCTTTACAATGTCCTTCCAACCAGAACACAACAGTGACTACACACTGCTGCTTGGCGGTAAAATAGATATTGCTGTGGTACCTTCCCAGGCAGACTATCACATATGAAAAATCTACCACTAGTATTAATTACATCAATATAATTGTATAAATGATCTTACTATTCAACAGTTATTTTCGACTGAATTAAAGTTCTAATCCAGTACAGTATATTGTAATCGAAAAAAAAATTAACTATGAATCAAATAGGTACCTATAGGAAACTGTCCCACATTTTTAGAATGATAATATTTACAATTGGACACATTCATTCATGGAGATCTCAAACTACCATTCATGAAATGTACGTATTAAACCCGAACACAGAGTAAATAACAAAAATAATTAAAATAAATTTTGAAAGTGCTTGTAGTTTTAGGAAATAATGTTCATTTTGCGAGGTCATAGGGATAATTCGTTGGAAAATTATATATCAAATCTAAATTCATTTATCTAGCAAGATATCAGAAATATAATTGTGTCACTTCATCTACGGATAAATAAATCATGATATTATCTACTATCAAGTGAAAATTTAATCGTTTTAGATACCTACTTTTTGACATTAACTCATGAGTTTCCTCAATTAAGTAACAATAGTGTAAATGTATTATTGCGTGTGGTTTTCCTTATATTTTTCCTTAACTAGCAATTTTAATTAGGCACCGACTCCAAAATTGGTATCTAGTATATACCTGCTATGTGAAATTATTTTTTGGTTTTAAGTGGTTTTTGAAGGCGGTTAAATTTTTTGTTAAAATTATTTTAATTGGGTTTACTACTCAACATAGTAAACTGACTACCAACGGGCATTTTAAAATTACAAGAAAAAGGTCAATATTCTTATATTGCATTTAGTAATGAAAAAAATATAACTAATTTAAAACTCAATTCAAATATTCACGCGTTATTTTAAAGGTTTCGATAATATAAGAACTTTTTAAATTAATTAAATTTTCTTCCATTCGAGTTAAAGTAATACACCAGCAGATACAAAACAAAGCTTTACTGGTGGTAGGTCTCTCATATGTGAGAGTCCGCCTGGGGAAGTAACCCTGCAATGTCTATTTCTACCGCCAAGCAGCAGTATTTACTATTTAGTCACTGTTAGGTTCCGGTTTGAATTGTAGCCAGTGTAACTACTGGATATAATGAAATTTAACATCTCATGTCTCAGGATGGCGAGCGCAGTGGAATGCCAAACAAAATTAAAGCTGTTGGATGGTGTTTTTTCTTCTTATGGGCGGTAGTATGACTGACCATCGGGCGAATGGCAAGCTCGTCTGGTTATTCAAAGAAATTAAAAATAAAAGCTACAAACGATTCTCTAAAAGAAAACGTGCTAGCTGAAAATCTATGTTTCCAGAAGTTTAAGGCCGTTGCGAATTGTAAAGAAGCACACGCCTGCTTTAAGAGGCACTTTGATGCACTCTCGCGAAGGCCAGCTCGCTTTCCCGCCGCAAGCTGTGGAACAAGATTGTTTTTTATTTCGTTTGAATAGCGGCCAGTTAACATTTTCAGATATATGCAACGTTAGCGCAAATTGGCCTGGTTTCAGAAAACATCATTTTTAAATATAAGTCTTATTATTTTGTTATGGTCATCGTAGCCTATTTGGGAAGGAGAATAATGTAGTAGTGGCGTGATGGTACCTTTTGTATGTCTTATGACCAATTGTTATGTATATACGCTGTTGAAGTTACTCGGAATGTGACATCTACGATTTCGATCGCCGTGCAGACTTCTCGATCCAGTGTGCGCTAAAATACTTAAAACAAATAAGATTCACTAAGGAACGCAGTAAAATTGGAGAGCATTATAATTTGAATTGTTTATTTTGGCCTGTGGAAATTGCTGCTATTGTTGGGCATCTGTGGCATGATACGTCCTTCAGAGGACTTATTATCTATGCCACACATTATTTTGACAATAAGAAACGAACAAATATCGCACCGCGTCGCGTTTAAACAATAGAAATAGACATAATACCATTCCGCGGTAATTTCACGAAGATAACGTAACACAACCATGTTATAGTTTACTGAAGAGAATAAGGTCTAAGGTCAGAAAGTTAGCTTTCTGATGGTACTCAATAATACTGCGCCATTATTTTGACTGCTACTTATAAAATACCCTTTCAATAAGAGGCAACGTCCTTGAGACTCGTATTAATTTGATAATGTTATCACTGACGTCAATGTCCTGCCATGCACAATAATGTGACAACAGAATTTGGTCTTCATTAATTATAGTCATAGGGTTAAAAATGCTATTCACAAATATCACGAAAAGGTTATATGGTATTGATGTTAGACAAGAAAGTGATCCATAATCGATTGTTGAAATATTTTGATTTAATGAAAACGAAAAATATATTTTCTAAAGGGTCATTGACCGGCAATGTTATCAATGTTTGATTATATTATACGTTATTAAATGCAAGTCGTGCGCTCAACACATTTGCATCTTTTTATGCATTTTTTATGCGATATTTATTAGGTATGTTCATACCATGAATTATTGAATGCAGGTAACTTATATTTGTTATCTACGAGGTACGAGTCGCAAGTACTAGGCTGTTATTCCCTAAGAGAAACTGAATATAAAGTAAACTCTGTAACTTCAATATTTTCTGTTAGAACAAAAATAAGGTGTGACTACTAACGTCTTTAAGAATTATATTATTATTAGTGATATGGAAATTTTTCTGCTAAATATTAATCTAGAGTATTTACTCTCTTTATTAGTTTCTTCCGCAGGATTGGTCCAATACTATATATTACAAAATTTTATGTATTATAAATTCGGGATATTGAAATTAAAAATTAGCAAACTTCTGTACAATCGTTATCTTTTTTATAGCAATTGTTATACTTACACATCGATATATATTTACTATGTACTGGATCTGGCGTTCCATACACTCATTGTGCTCGACTCAGCTGTACTGCAATCCGTACACCTGGCTTTAGTATGATTTCTACATTGACAGCGTGTTGTTATGTACGGAGTGGCGCTCATAATATAAGAACTCGAGTCTAAGTGTAAACCTGGATGTGAATAAATATTTTTAGTCAAATAAGTAAAATTATTTGTTCTAGTGAATAAATAAAACAGTGACGTTATGGTTCAGATTTTGAAAAAATAGTTAATACGTTCGTGTCTATAGGTCAATACATGACGTTCGAATTCCACCTGACATTTCTATATCATTCAATAAATCGTATAACCAGCCACCAACTCAGTAAAACATTTTAGGTTAACCCACATAATAAAATTCAATTCAAAAAGACGAACTACAGCCGTGATCAAAGACGTGATCTTACGAAATTCACCCTTATGTGTTAGAAATTATTACAAAGTGTGTAATAGTTAATACGAAACACAAATGCACGTGTGACGTGACATAACATTGTAATATGAGAGACACGTTTTCGTAATAAAATATTATGCATTGCATCCTTGTAGGCGAGGAGTGTGGTCTTGTAAAATATTACGAAATTATCACTCTATTATTGGTTTAAAAATACGGTTTATTGAAAATTTGAATGAAACAATCAGTCAAATCAGGCCACTCGCCAAATCGAGTTGCCGACATTCTATACGAAAATGTGTTTTCGATTTATATATGTCACTCTGTGTTTTAAGCTAAATATACCGCCCCTTTAGACACGGGGGTCGAAAAATCGATAACTTTACCATCGATATACAAAACAATAATTATTTTACACACACACCTTTTATCCCCGAAGGGGTAGGTAGAAACGCCACTAGTGCACCCACTTTTATATCCAGGAAAATAAATAAGTAGATATTAATCAAACTATAAACTTTTTATAGTGGTTATCATCAATTGTTATTAAAAATAGTCAAATTAGCTTATCACTGTACTATATTAATGATATTCTTTTCCTTATAAAAAGCGTATGACTAAAACAATCTACCAGTTAGTAGCAATATTGTATGTAAGTTACATTATTTAAATGTTTGGTTCGATAACAAGTCTGGGAAATTAATGAAATTCATAAATAATAAAACATAGCTTGAATTTATAATTTAATTACTTTAGAGAAGTACATCATTGTTCGTCTTTTATTTTACAATTCTTATGTTTATATCAATAAGTTTTGAAGGTATGAAAAAAGAAATTAGAGTTATCGAAAATTTTAATCTACAAAAATATTCGGTATCAAATTGTGTACCTAACAGTATTGGTTGCAAGATGAAAATTTGTGTCCTTTGGAGGAGATGCATGGAATTAAGTGGCATTTGCTTTATGCAATTAACCAAATAATATCCTCATAAAAGAAAATAACGTACTAGCTGACCCGACAGACGTTGTCCCGTCTTAATTATGAATTTGCAGCGCGCATTCTGTCAATCGCTGACAGTTATTTCAAACAATTGACAGTTATATAAAATTAATATTTTCGTAAAGTTTTCTTAAATTTTCTAATTTTCCGCGCAATTTTTTGAATTTTTTCTTTCATAAGAACCTTCTGACAATTACAAACACACCAAAAAAAATTTAGTAAACGGTACAGCCGTTCACGCGTGATGGCGTGACCAAGGGAAATAGGGATTCATTTTTACCTAGTCTTGCCATAAATATTGTAATAAAGAAAAAAGAAAATTGTTAACTGCAAATAACATTTATTACTTTTACAGTGTGTCAGTTTAATACATAAATATAAAACAATTAAAAATATAAAAAGCTTATTCGAAGTGGTCTCCATTGGCTGCAATACAGTCCTTTAAACGATGAGGCCAGTTATCAATAGAAGCACGCACTCTTTCCATGGGAAAATTCTTCACTGCCAATCGTATAGATTGTTTTAGGGACTCCAAATTATCATGGCGTTTAGAGCAAGCTGTACTCTCTAAAACTGACCACAAATCATAATCCAGCGGATTAAGATCGGGACTAGACGACGGCCAGTCTTCAGCTCTGATGAAGTCCGAAACGTTCGATTCCAACCAAGACTGCGTGGACCGAGCTTTATGACCCGGCGCCGAGTCTTGCTGGAAGGACCATACTTGGTTATTGAACATGGTGATGTTAAGGGGCTTAACTACCTTCTCAAGAATGGTATCTTGATACACTTGTGCCGATGTTTTGATACCTTTTCACAAAAATATGGCTCAGTCACTCCTTCATAGCTAACACCCCACCAAACCATCACTGAAGTCGGATAATGTCCACGTTGCACTCTGTCGACTAATTGGGAAGCTTCCTTAGAGCTTTGAGCATAAATACGGTCATTTTGTTTGTTAAAATGTTGCTCAATTGTAAAAATTTTCTCATCCGTAAACAAAATTTTTCTGTGACCTCCCTTTGCGTACCGCTTCAGTAGTTGTTTCGATTTTACCACCCTATTCTTCTTTAAATTATCAGTTAAGAAATGGCCAGTGCGTCTCTTATAGGCTGCAAGTCCTAAGTCATCTTTTAAAATACGCGACATGGTTCTAGGTGCTATCTTCATTTCCCGAGATAAAATCTTTTGCTTTCGGACAGGATTTCTTCGAATTCTTTCCCTTACTGCTTTGACCACCTTTTTCGTACGAACACTACGTGGACGGCCAGATCTTTTCTGTCACAAACAGAGGAGGTCTCATTGTACCTATTAATAGCCCGGTACACAAACATTTTACTAATACCAAGTGTATGGAGAGTTTTAAAAATTGCATTTGGCTCCATACCTACTTTGTGTAATGCTATCACAGCGATTCGGTTCTCTTTATCACCCCACACCATTTTAATATCGCAAAATATTTTACAATGTATTGGCGCCAAAATGAGAAAACACAATGAACAATCGTATAAAAATGACAGATTCGAAATTCAAATGTAATATTTTTTTATAATTAAGTGTAACAGTATTTATGGCCAGACTAAGTATATATTTAGATTATAGAAATATGATGATTAGGTTTTATTTGTATTTATTAGAAATTTGGAATAGATAGCTTGTAATAATACGATTAGCTTTATTTGCCCTGAATCAATTCTAAACTTATTAAAAGTTTTCACGCCAAATCATCTATTCCCAAATCGTTTAATAATATCTTTATACTGGTAAAACTATGGGTGAAACAGTATTTATAATATAACCTGTGTAAACATTTGCCCAAAACTTAGCCGATTATAGATATACCCACAAATGTTAACATTATTACGAAGTTTCTAGACTCCTAGCCTATTTCGTAGGTATATGAGCTCGAAACGTGAGCACGTGACCAAATGAAATTAGACACAATAAGTATATGGATTATATTCCGTACACTCAAACTGTAAAATACGTGAACTCAGGTAAAAAATCACGTTTTAAAAGGGTGTTCACCCCGCAGCACGCAGCGAATCGCAATATTCTTACATTGTCAATGAGCATTGGTAACTGTTTACAAATAGGTTACTAGCTCTCTTACTGAGCAAGCTATTAAAATAATTAGACGCTCAAAACTAATATTGATTAAGAAAAAAAAGTTTATTCAAACTAACTTTAGCTCGCGGCTTTACTTGAGTGAAAGTATTTTTCCGGGATAAAAGTCAAGCTATATATTTTCCAGAGATAGAAAGTAGCCTATGTCTTCCCAAGGTCTCAAATTTTAGTTTTTTACGTTCACATAAACAAATGCGACGCGAAATTTGTTTTACAATTAGTAAAGATGATTACTCCCGATAGGTATTGGTAGGAAAACAACATAAGATCTTCTTACAACATACATTTACCTCCTCTTGTCCCACTCCTCTGGGAGCTCGGACCACTCTTTATTATGCACTGAATGTATAAAAAATCTTAGTCTATACAAGCCTGCATGACATCATCTCTCGGGAGATTAAAAATTCTAAGTGTTGTTTGGCCTGAATCAAGAACTGGACCTTTAATGCTTACAATAGATCATAGGCGCGATATATAATAATAATATCAGCCCTGTATTATATACTTGCCCACTGCTGAGCACTGGCCTCCTCTACTACTGAGAGGGATTAGGCTTTAGTCCGCCACGCTGGTCTAGTGCGGATTGGTAGACTTCACACACCTTCGAAATTCCTACAGAGAACTTCTCAGATGTGCAGGTTTCCTCACGATGTTTTCCTTCACCGTTAAAGCGAACGATAAATTCACAAAGAATACACACATGATTTTAGAAAAGTCAGAGGTGTTTGCCCTTGGGATTTGAACCTGCGGACATTTATCTCAGCAGTCCGTTCCACACCCAACTAGGCTATCGCCGCAGACGCGATATAACATTATAAATATTTGAACTGAAATAAAGCAGCATAAAATAAAACAGTCTGAGACCGTGTCCTCAGTTGAAGTTTCATGTTGCGTCTGTCATAATCAAATAACTCCGCACCAATATCTTATTAACGTAATTTAAGAATGTTGAAAATTGATTGTGTCTTATAATCGGGTGTAATATTCGACGGTTACTAAGGCCTGATATTTCTACGAATAGCTGTTACTAAGTTAATATCTAAAAATAGCAGTTATTATGTATTTTTGGTTCGAATATCCGCCCCCATAAGTCCTTTCTTGGAAAAGGTTCTGTGCATCATTCCGGAACAAATTGCCTTTTACATATCAATGTATATAAGAGTATCCAGAAATTCGAGTATGTGCTAAGCCTTACTAAAAAGCATTGGTCTTATAAAAAACGTGATATAATAACAATTGTATTGCCGCGTTTCTCACGGTCTGCATTTACGTCAAGACACGGCAAAAGAATTTTGTAGTTCCAAAACATTTAACATTCTCCAATGCCTGAACCGAGGATGCAGGAGGTCGCTGGATGTGGGCCGCTTTCAAAAGTCGATCTGGAAATCTTTGGGAGAGGCCCAGGTTCAGCAGTGGACATACTGCAGCTTGGAATTCTTTGCAATGACGGCAACATAAATGCGGTAATAATATCATCAATATAAACCACCTACCTGAAATACGGATCAACGGAATCATCAACATTATAAAAATCCTACATTACACGTTCCAAAAGACTTGAAGACGCACAAGGTTTGCGCAAACTACGTAAATCAACGCTTGCGCCGGTCATTGTCCAGTAATCTGTAACAAAGGCTGCAGACCATTATTGGCCTATTGTTACAGTTCCGGCTACGTTATCTATACTTATTTGAATTGTTTCCATGGTTATCTTTCAGAGGGTTTATATCAAGGGATGTATGAATGATTCATGATGACTTTTATCGCTAGGCTACGAGACGAGCATGGTGCTCGCTTGACTGTTAGCGATGCGACTTCCCGTAGACAGCTGCTGCTGTTGGTGTCGCTACAACATACAGATCTGAATTTCAAAATAATGTGCTCGTTACCCTGAGCCATGATATTTTAAGTCTTATAACGAACTGTAATTAATCGAATGCCTTGGTAGCGTAGTCGTATTAAGTTACGACTGCAGTGCTAAGGTCTCAGGTTCGATTTCTGGGTCGGGCAGAGATATTGGGTTTTTTCTGTTAGTATCAGTTAGAAGTCTGGAATTTGTGCCCGATATGGCGGTTGGCTCGCCCCTATCACATCATGGGACGGAAGACACACGGTAGTAAGTGGGTGCACCAATTGCGCCTCTGCCAACTCTTCAGGGGTACAAGGCATGATTGTGTGTGTGACCAATAATTTCGCTGGCTACAATGTCCTTCAAACTCGAATATAACAGTAGATGCCCACTGCTGCGTAGCGAAAGAAATAGATATTGTGGTGGTACCTACCCAGACAGACTTTCGCATACAAAAACCAGAATCTTATTTCTTGAATAGGAATTTCGAAGGTGAGTGAAGTCTACCAATCCGCACTAGGCCAGCGTGGTGGACTAAGGCCTAATCCCTCTCAGTAGTGGAGGAGGCCCGTGCTCAGCAGTGGGCAAGAATATAATACAGGGCTGATATTATTATTATTATTATTATTTCTTGAGTACTTATGACTTATTTTTGTTTATCACGCCCATGTTCTGGAGTTTCCATTGCGTACCATGCGTAAGACTCCTCTTGCTAGTCTTAGCCTAAATTATGTAACAAACATTTGAGACAGATGATTTATTTGGAAAAATTTAACCTCTCGCATTCCAATTTATCATGTAAAAACAATAATTTATTTGTTTGCCCTGCGAACTACGATTACAATATCAAATTATTATATAATTGTTTGTTAATATTCTATTACAGACTCGTTGCTATGGACGGCGGTTCCTTCTCAGATATCGATGTTTTAGTTTGAAATTATTATCTAATTACATCATTGGGGCATTGTTTATTTAACAAGGTTTCATTATATTTAATTCGCTAATTAGGCTTAAGGAACTTAAACACAGTTAGATAATTTGTTTTGGATCTCTGTTTTGAGGGACTGAGGGTCAAAGTCCTAAATGCCCGCTACATAAGACTTCTAATTTGAATTCTGTATGAAGAACTTAATAAGTTTATATTACTTTTTTAAATTATCTACGAAATATTTTATTGATGTTTAGTTGTTGGCCACATAATTAACCTTTATTGGCATTGTGTAATTCTTTGGGACTAAGTAACCCATACATAATTCAGAACATGGTCAAATTTCATCTATATCTGTTGATTCTGTTTACTTCTAACAAATATTTAGGCATCTACGCAATTTTCACATTTATATTGGTAAGATTAAAGATGCAATTTCGAGAGTCAGTTTTACAAATCCAAATTACAAATGGGTAATAAATCACAGCTCGAATCATGAAATAGGAAATAAATCCCTAACTTAATAAACTAAATAAACAAAGATTTATAAACGAAAATAATGTACTATTAACCTGTTTCTTTTCGTTAAACAAGTTATAAGATCGGTGTATTGGTGGCTAATTGAAACAAATGTGGCCAATAATAAAGGATTCTCTGC